>NC_069499.1:155866674-156091674 GCF_027579735.1 Bombina bombina
AACTATTCTGTAAGTGCAACTTGTTTTTATGTGCAGAGTTGATACATTAAACAACTTACCTTGAGTCGCGGTTGCGCTTTGTTTTTCTTGTATTTCCAGTTTGTTTTTTGAGATCCACTTTTCTACCTCTTGGAACTGGGCTTGGAGCACTGCTTCAAGCTGCGGCAGATCAGATTTTTTTGCATAGATTTCCGTGTCATCTGTGTACATGTGTACAGTTGAGAATGTGCAGACATTAGGCAGATCATTTACAAATAATGTGAATAGTAGGGGGCCGAGAAAGGAACGTTGGAGAACACCACACGTGACTGGGTGTGGGAGGGAGTCGCTGTCAGAAATGGAGTCATATTGTGATTGATCAGATACATATGATCGAAACCAAGTTATCGGACGATCACCAATACCCGAGTTTTTTTATTTTGAGCAGTAGTATGTCATGGTCTACTGTGTCAAAGGCCTTTGCAAAATCAAGGAATATAGCTCTAGTTAGGTCTCCTTGTTCCATGCCAGTTTGGATGTCGTTGCAAACTTTTAGGAGGGCAGTTGTAGTGGAGTAATTAGGGTGAAAACCTGATTGATCAGGGTTCAGATAGTTAGATTGTTGGTACTACTCACATAATTGCATATGGATGCATTTTTCTTAGATTGTTGACAATACTGGGAGCAATGATATTGGGCAATAGTTAGAAACCAAGGTTATCTCCCCACTGTTATGGATAGGCACTACTCTTGCAGTCTTCCAAAGTTTGGGTATGTATCCAGACACCAAGGATTCGTTAATTAGGTTTGTGACAGGTTTAGCAATTGCTGGCACACTAAGCTTCAACAGTATTGCAGGGATTTGATCAGGTCCAGACTGGTTTTTAATTTTTAGATTGTTAAGGTGTTTTTTTATAATGACATTGATGGGTACAGGTCTAAGATTGAACTTCTCTATATTGGGTCTTTGCAGATTTAGTGGGGCCTGATCCACATTTGTAGTTTCAGGATGTGTGTCATTTATTAGTTTGTCAATCAGGGTGGTGGAGCATCCGACAAAATAATTGTTAAAGGCATTTGCTACGTCTAAGGGAAGTTGCAGGGTTTGCTTGTTCACTTTGACAGTGGAGGGTTGGGAGTGGATTGGTGGAGTTTGTAAGTTATTTATGACTTTCCAAAATTCCTAGGGTTTGATATGTTATTGTTCAGATTTTCACAGAAATATTGGGCCTTCACCAATTTTGTTTGTTTAGTGCTTATATTTCGCCATTGTTTTTATACACAGTGTCTCTCCCTCTATACACAAAACCAATAGGCATTTAACATTTTATTATGGTTGAAGGTTTCAATTGGCAAAACTACTGTATTTATTGAATAATTTCCATTTGAGATACCAAACGGCTGATATAACGAAGTGCAGTTTTATTACTTAACATTTTTTGATCACTCGCCCCTTAATTTTTTCCCCAGCCTGGTAAAATAGTTATACTTGGCTGGGAAAATATTATTTTAGTTTACAAGCATGGAAAAGGTTACTGCTACATTCTTTGTTAAAGATAGGAAAGTGCTCGATTTCTTTCTTGCAATTATTGATTAGCCACAAACTAGGGGAAATGTATTTATATTGCAGCTATAGTTTGTTTGAACAAAGTTTCTGTTTAAATTTCAATTGTCAGTTGGCTAACTTTTAAATTTAAAAATTGTATAATGCTAAAATGTGGCAGTTTTGTAGCTATTAGTTAAAATGTCAAATGAGTTTTCTGTCAAATTTCTACTTTCTATTTTAAATTTTTTTTTTTCTTCCCTTGGATCATGTGACGGCTATCAGTGAATCTTAAATGGACATGAAACCCAGAATTTTTGTTTCATGATTCAGATAGAGAAAACAATCTTAAACAACTTTCCAATTTACTTCTATTATTTAATTTGCTTCCTTCTCTTGTTATCCTTTGCTGAATGATTATCTAGGTAAACTCAGTAGCAGCAAAGAAGCTAGGTACTAACTGCTGATTGGTGGCTGCATATATATATATATATATATATATATATATACCAATGTCATTGGCTTACCTATATGTTCAGTTAGAAAGCAGAAGTGCATTTCTGCTCTTTCAACAAATGATACCAAGAGAATGAAACAAATTCGATAATAGAAGTAAATTAGATCGTTGTTTAAAATTGTATTCTCTATCTGAATCATGAAAGAAAATTGTTGGGCTTCATGCCCCTTTAATGATCTGATGTATTAAGGTCTTGCACATGCTCAATAGGAGCTGGTGCCTTAGAAACGGTGCTATAAAAAGACGGTGCGCTATTTGATGACAGAAGTGGAAAGCTTTTTGTTTATTTAAATTGCATGCTCTATCTGAATCATGAAAGTTACATTTTGTCTTTTAGTGTTCCTTAGTAATAAGGTTGGGTTAGTTTTTCTTTAACTTTTGACCCTGTAGATTCCATGAAGTTTCTTTATTATTTTTAAGTTATGTGGTTAAGCTCTGGAAATAGGGAGTGACTGGATGTTTATCTATGGATGTTTTAAAAGGAAAATCAAAGTATTAAAGGTTATCCCAGGTGTGGTTGCTTTTCTAAGTTCAGCCTGCTAAGGCTATAACTCGGTAATTAACTTAATTATTTTATTAATGAGCTGTGCTGGCTAAGGTTTGCTAGTTTATTTCTTTTCTTTAGTTACACATTTACAAACATCTGTGCACCATCAGTTACAGTTATACTTTAAGACACCTGATGTGCTTAAAATGAATGAAAACTCGTGAGCGTTATCAAGGCTCAACAAATATACTGTATAGTTCATCAAAACTTAGGGTTGGAGCTGAGATTTGCAAACCCTTCTTTACTACTGTCCTATTTTGCTATCATAATACTTTCCTGCCCACTGTTTAAAGGGCACAGACACATTCCTTCTCCTTGGGCACTGCCGTTGCAATTTTAGTTGCATGCAACATGATGGAAAGTGCAGTTCCCATGTGCTCAGTGGGTTAGCATCTGCAAGGTGCCTTTTCAGTGATATAGTATCTGAGGTGTCTGTGGGTGACAACTTTGGCTCTAGTGATCATCAGTCTGTATGGTTTAATATTCAGGCAAAGGCTCTGAGCAACCATAGTAAAACAAAAGTCAGACTTTAGATCTACTGATTTTTCTTACATGGGCAGATACCTAGATGAATCCCTAAAAGGGTTGGCACAGATTACAGGATTACAAGAACAGTGGGAATATTTTAAGAATGCTGTTCTAGATGCAACTAAACACTGTATTAGGCTTGTTTGTAAAAGTAAAAAAAAAAAGAAAACCAATATGGTTTTCAAGAGAAGTAGCACATGCAGTTAAGACAAAAAAGACAGTCTATAAAAAATTCAAACTCAATGGCTCAGAAGAGGATAAAGAAAAATGGAGAACCCATCAAAAGATGACAGAGCAGTTAATCAGAAAGGCTAAAGCTGGTGCAGAAGAGAAAATAGCACAATATGTAAAAAATGGTGACAAAACCTTCTTTAGATATATCAGTGAAAAGAGAAAAACTAACAGGGATAGACTCAAGAATAAGGATAGAGTAGTGGAAGAAGATAAACAAATAGCAAACTGTTTAAATGATTACTTTTGTTCAGTCTTTACAACAGATGGTAAAGATAGTGAGATGCTATTAAGGGATGTTACTGTAAATAATGTGAGTAGTACTTTTCTTTTTACAGAGGAAGGGGTTTCAAGGGCTTTATCAAAAATAAAAGTTAATAAGTCTGTGGGTCCAGATAATATTCATCCAAGGGTTCTAAGAGAACTTCGATCCGTAATAGCTACTCCATTAGCTGATTTATTTAATCAGTCACTTCTAACAGGAGTTGTTCCAAAAGACTGGAAAATTGCCAATGTAGTCCCTCTTCATAAAAAGGGTAGTAGGGAAGATTCTGCTAACTATAGGCCAGTCAGTTTGACCTCAATTGCAGGGAAATTAATGGAAACTCTTTTAAAGGAAAGACTTGTATCTTTTTCATTCAAACAACTTAGAAACAAAAGGACAGCATGGTTTCACTGCTGGAAGATCATGCCTGACTAATTTAATTGATTTCTTTGACCATGTAACTAAAATAATAGACCAGGGAGGAGCCGTAGATGTTGCATATCTAGACTTTAGCAAAGCATTTGACACCGTCCCACACAACAAACTTATTCACAAAATGTATTGCCTTGGAATAGATGCTAAGATTGTTAAGTGGGTAGAATGCTGGCTTAAAGATAGACGACAGAGGGTTTCAATTAATGGAGTACATTCAAATGAGTTACTAATGGTGTTCCCCAAGGGTCAGTTCTTGGGTCTGTTTTGTTTAACATGTTCATAAGTGATATCGGAAGTGGGCTTAAGGGGAAGGTTTGCTTGTTTGCTGATGTTCCAGGAGGAGTTGATCAAATGAACTGTGATATTAATAAACTAGAGGACTGGTCAAATAAATGGGATCTGAAATTTAATATTACCAAGAGCAAAATTATGCATATAGTATCCAAAAACCAAAAGGCCGATTATAGACTCAATGGTACATTACTGACTGTAATTAAAGAAGAAAGGGATTTGGGAATTATTATTTCAGATGATTTAAAATTTGGTACACAATGCCGCAGTGCAGCCAGCAAGGCCAGTAAAATGCTTGGTTGCATTGGAAGAGGTTTTAGTAGCAGAAATAGCAAGGTTCTTATGCCACTTTACAGATCATTAGTTAGACCAAATCTGGAATATTGTGTACAGGTCTGGAGACCATATCTTCAGAAAGATATAAATAAACTAGAAGCTGTCCAAAGGAGGGCTACTAAAATGGTACATGGTCTAAAATAAAACGTACAAAGAAAGACTCTGATCTAAATATGTATAGTTTAGGATAGAAGGGACAGAGGTGACATGATAGAAACCTTCAAATATATGAAGGGACTTAATAAAATAGAAGCTGAAAGCATTTTTCACAAAAAAATAACAAAAACAATGGGTCACAATCTAAAGTTAGAGGGTAGCAGATTCAGGAGAAATTTTAGGAAGCATTTTTTTACAGAAAGGGTGGTGGATTCATGGAATGAACTTCCATTTGAGGTGGTAAAAACAAAGACTGTAAAGAAATTTAAAAATGCCTGGGACATGCATAAGGCTATCCTAAGGAAAAAGTAACATGTAATATGGGTAGACTTGATGGTCCTTTTTGGTTCTTATCTACCGTCAAATTCTATGTTTCTATGTTTTCAGAATGTGGCTGGTTTTAATAAACAGTGTTGCACATTGGGCACCAGCAGCACAGCTGGATGGTAGATAACCCTCCACAAACCCAATCATCTGTATGTTGATGATCATCCAGCATGTGACTCCTTTTGCTATCAAACATTAAATTTGTTTTTTATTTTTATGTGCAGTTAAAGGAATTACTGACTTATGCACAGATTGGTAAGGTGAATACCAGAGTGTTTACCACCTGTTGCAGAATAGAGTGTCATGTTCAACATTTGCAGAAGGGATAGCGGTCACTGATGTCATGTTACAGAGCAGGTTTCATCATAGTGACTATTAGTGATGCTGTAAGGGAATGTTACAGGGGTGGCCTCTCTCTAATTGAAACTACTTGTTTTAAATGTAAACATTTCTGCAATTACTGCTAGAAGCTAACCCCCCCCCCACAAGGTACAAGAATATCTCTATAATTTTAAGCATAACTTTTTGTTGTCGCTGGGTCTAAATATAACTGATAGCACCAAATGTAGAGAGACACTCAAGTGTAAAATGCTCTTATTTATTGTAATTTGTATTTTTGCAGATTTTGCTTAGTACAAACTACATCTATTACAGATAATTTACATAGAGAGCTTGCTTCTTACCAAATATCTGTGCAATTAAAGAGTCACATAATCTCATAATAAATACAGTTGTTTCTGGAAGGCTCCAGACTTTAATGAGCACATCCTAACTAACAGCATCACTGAGACAAATGAGCTATCAAGTATGGGATGAAGTTATTAAGAATCACTAATCAGGGTTGGATTATTAACAAAAAAAATAATAAAAAAACCCTTTAAACTTTGAAAATCATTTAGAGCACCTTTAAAACCCTTATTGAAAACCAGAAAGACTATGGCACAACCGTAACTCTACCAAGTAATGTGGGGACCTGAGATGGGAGAAACCATCCATGGGACAACTCAAGCCCGGAAACTCCACAAAGCTTGGATTTATAGACATGTACTGAGAAGAAAGCCGTTGCCGAATAAATCCTATAAGATCATGTTTGGACTTTGTCAAAATGAATGTGGACAACGCCGCAAATATGAGAAAGGGTTCTCTGGGATGATAGCGCAATAAGTGTGCTGCAAAGCTGAGGCTGCTTATCACCCTAGGAACACCAACTCCACTGTGAAGTATGGTGGTGGAAGCATTATGTTTTGTGTATATTTTTCATTGGCCTGGTAAAAGGAATATGGTCTGTACTGGGGGCTAGAAAGATTTGATCTGATGCGTTTCGTACATGCGCTTCCTATATTTAGCCAAATATAGGACAGTTCACCTTCCAGCAAATAATGACCCTAAACAAGCAAAAGCTAACATGACAGTGTTTAAAATCAAGAACTTGAATATCTTAGAATGTATGAGTCAAAGTTAAGACCTAAATCAGATTGAGAAGCTGTGGCAAGACTTGAAAATGTATGTTCACTAACGGTGCCTACACAACCTGACAGATCTTGAGCCTTAAGGCTGTGACACACTGCAAGCCGAGTGGTGTGCAGCGTGTAGATGCGGCTGTGCGCGCTCAGTATGTCCTGCCTTTTCATCTCTGAGCACTCTGCTGCGTCAGGTTGCGTAGCTGAGCGCTCAGAGATGAAATAATTGAACTTCAGAAGCGATGCAACGCGGTTCGAAGCAGCTGCATCGCCTCGCGCCGCATCGCTTTCAGTGTGTCACAGCCTTTAAGCAATTTTGCCCAAAAGAATGATCAAAAATTGCAAAAACTGATAGAGATTTACCCCAAAGAAATCAGTGGTAACTGCTGCCAAAGGTGCTTCTACCAAAAACAGAATTATTGACACTGTATTTTGGTGAATCAAATATCTTTTTTTATTTATTATTTAAAACTAACTCTAGGACTAAATATAACAAAGTTTTTCATGCACTGATATGATGATATGTTTTAGATATTAGTTCTTATGAGACTCAGCAGGGAATTTTTTTGTGATTACATTGTGATGAAACATGAGAAAGGAACAGTTTTTTTTTTTTTTAATGGCTTTGTTAATTTTGCCCAGAGAAATAATAGTCTACTTTTAAATGCATTGCTTTTGTAATTTATGTGTCTTGTTCCTTTGAGTTGTTGGATAAAGATAAAAACAAAATGCTCCTAGAAAACTAAACGCTTACAAGGACATAAAATCTGTGCTAAAGCAAAATTAATCATTGCGCTGTAACGTTTTAAATACGGCTTATATTTAGTATTTATGCTGTTATTGCTGAAACAGGGTAAAGTTGTTTAAATGTTCTCTCAGCCAGAGTATCCTGTTGGTCAACCAATGAGCTAGACTTCAGGGGTAGGCCATGTGACTGCTTTTATCCCTGTCTTGCTCATATAATGCTAGCACTGTTTTGTGATGTGCCTGGACTGCAATATGCATGCTTGTATGGCCAGTAGCAACACTGGGCAATATACCCCACTTTCCTGTGGTGTTCTGTGGTGCCTGTTCAATTAAAGTAACAGCAAACAATGAGACTGTTCTATAAAACGTTTAAAGGGACAGTCTACTCCAGAATTTGTATTTGTTTAAAAAGATAGCTGATCCCTTTATTACCCATTCCCCAGTTTTGCATAACTAACTGTTTTTTTTTTTTTTAATAGAGTTTTTACCTCTGTGATTACCTTGTATCTAAACATCTGCAGACTGCTCCCTTATTTCAGTTCATTTGACAAATTTGCATTTTAGCTATTCAGAGCTGACTCCTAGGTAAAGTCAGGGATGTGAGCACAATGATATCTATATGGCACACAAACTATTGCCCTCTAGCTGTGAAAACTCTCAAATGCATTCAGAGGGCTTATAAAGAATACCAAGAGAACAAAGCAAATTTGATGATAAAAGTAAATTGGAAAGTTGTTTAAAATGAAATGCCCTATCTGATTCATGAAAGTTTAATTTCGACTAGAACTGTCCCTTAAATTATGTGTAATAAAAGAACAACTTTGCAATATACTTTCTTTTATTGAGTTTGCCCCTATCTCCTGGAAACTGAAAGAGCTCATGGCAGGCTTCATAAGCACCACACCACATGCCTCTCCCTAATTTGCCGTTTGTTTTTTCTGCTAAAGCTAAACAATGGAGATTTTGCTAACACATTGGCAGTGGTACGTCCTGCTTTCTCCAAACTGAAGTCTAGATTCACTCCTTCAAATAAGGAGAGTGTTGTGTGTGGCATTTGAAAAGAATTGCTGCAGACAAGGTGTTCATTTGTTTAATAACGCTCTGACTCTGCTAATAAGTTAAAAAGACAAAAGGTAAAATTTAAATGTGCACAGGAACATTTTAGTTTTCATTAGCAAAAATGCTTCTAGAACAAGTTATTACTGTTAGCAGCACGCGCACATATGCTACGTGTGCTACATGCACCAACACCACTTCAGAGAGTCAGCAGTGGCTTGTATGACACACAGGCATGGTGTTTGATTCCTGATGCTCCAGTCACACATAGCATATGTGCATATGCTGCTCAAACAGTATTAACTTTTACTCGAAGCATTTGTGCTAATGAAAGTATATTACTAAAAATGCATCTCTTTAAAACTGAAATGTACCCATGCACATTTCTATTCTGACCTTTCTATTCTTTTAATATATTGGAATATTGCATAACAAATGTTGTAATTACAAGGTGTTTACTGTACCTTTTTATGGACAGAGAACTGAGTGGGCTATACCATATCATCTGCATAGAGTAACTCTAAATTCTAGGGTCTCTCCAGTTTCTACAGGGGTGATCAACTTTGGCACTCCAGAGGTTTTGGAACTATGTTTCCCATGATGCTCAGCAAGCTTAAAGTGTCTGAGCATCATGGGAAATGTAGTTACAAAACCACTGGGGTGTCAAAGTTGGTCACCTTTGAAGCTGGAAAAAGAAGTGAATGAATTGTGCCAGCTGTTAGGGCAAGGCCTTTGCTTCCCTAGATACAACAAGCATTTTTAACTGTGTATTGGGGCATTGTAGTCCTCTTTTTTTTTTTTTTCGTCATCTTTATGTTTAAATTTTGTCTAAAAAGGGTATTTCAGAATGTATTTCGGCTATTGTTGAAAAATGTGTGTTCCTGCCCTTATTAAATAGTTTTCTTGTCACTCTTGCACAGGTGTGTCATCAATAAAGCAGAGGCCGTTGTTCTTGTCAGCCAGTGAGGATTAGTAGGAAGTATGACATCAATATTGCAATATTAATTTCAATTTATATTTAAACAGCATTTTTATTTTGGATTTTATTTTCAGGGAGAGAAAGTATTTGACATGTTAATGCTCTCTTTTATACGAATGATAAAAAATGTCCCTTTATTATAGATGTGGAAATGCTCAGGCTGCAGCTTACACACCTGTATACCTTGAAGAACATTCTAATGTAAAAGTAAAGTTCCTTAATTTGTGGAGCATTTTGTTTTCAATAAATTCTCATTGCTAAAGGTTTATATTAAATTAAAGGGTTAAACACTTGGTTAAAGTTGTGCTAAGGAGTCTTGGTTGTCTCTTTAACTGTGTATTTAACCCCAATGCAATTTTCATCATCTTTATCATCTTACTCTCCAGAGAATTTTTGGCATAATGAAGTAGCGGTGTGGGAGCAGTGTAATTACTATCAAATATTTAAAAAAATTCTGTTTAAAAATGTTACTTAAAGGGACACTGAACCCAAATTTTTTCTTTTGTGATTCAGATAGAGCATGACATTTTAAGCAACTTTCTAATTTACTCTTATCAAATTTTCTTCATTCTCTTGGTATCTTTATTTAAAAAGCAAGAATGTAAGTTTAGATGCCGGCCCATTTTTGGTGAACAACCTGTGTTGTTCTTGCTGATTGGTGGATAAATTCACCCACCACCCCACCAATAAACAAGTGCTGTCCAGGGTCTGCACCAAAAAATAGCTTAGATGCCCTTTTCAAATAAAGATAGCAAGAGAACAAAGAAAATTTGATAATAGGAGTAAATTAGTAAAAATTTGGGTACAGTGTCCCTTTAAGCTATCCAAAGCACAGATTAATTACATAATGCAACATACAATGATTTAATAATAATGTGTGCAACAAACAATGAAGAAATAATTTTATATTGGCTGAAATTCTACCTGGGTGGTCAGGAAAATCAGCCAGTGTGGCTGTCATGCTAATCTAATATTTTCTACTCCTATAGTAATTTGTTTAACCAGATCAATGAGTATGATGAGTATACCTCGTCATGTGCATGCAGCCTATGTGCGCATGACGAGGCATCCTTGTCATGTCGGGTAATCGCCAATCAGAAGCTGTTTTCGGCGGTCCCCTACACTACAAGCTGCGTGCACATGACAGTGGCACCCCCAAACCATCAAAGTTAATCTTTGCTTTCAATACATAATTTTCTTGGAAACATCATTCTCTCTAGTATTTCTTTATTGCTTACTGTCCTTTTAAACTCATAGGTACATTTTGGTTTGGGATCTGCAAGCTGGCAATTGGCCAGATCATGCAAGGGTCAGTAATCCAAAGTTACGTGCTGTAACTAATTAGAGCATTTTTGTTCTAAAAAAATCTTTTTTTTCCTAAAAATTATAAAAATGCTAAAGCTTATTAAATCATTTTATTATTTTACTTGATAACTTTTATTATTCAATAAGAATACATTTAATGTTCTTTTAAAGCAGGTCTTGTGCAATTACCTTTTGGATTGCGCTGGTCTTGGTTTTGTTGTACTTTTTCCAGTAGCTAAGAGGCAATATTTCCACACGAACACTGTTTTCATTCTCAGGTAACGGGCTGTCTAAATATACACACTATTGGTGTTACCACTTCCCATGAGACCTGCCTCAGGTCATCAAAAATATTGCTAGAAATTGATGTGTTATTGGTTTAGCCATTTTAATTTTTTTTTATATTGGCTGTTAATCACAGGCTAATGGCTTTGTCTTCTGAGCTGGCAGATTACGTGAAATACAAACACGCATCTTTAACTCCAGCATATCCTTTCCTTATAATAAGCAAACACAACATTTCAAGTGAAGCAAGATGCATGGCTATGCATATTCTTGCTGAACATACGGTGACAACTGAGAAGAAGACAGCAGCTGTAGGAATTCAAGCTTCTTGCTGTGCTTACATAGCTTAAAAAAAAAAGTACAATGCTTGTCGAATTTTTGTAGCAAAAGGGAAAAAAAAAAACGTTCACAGCTGTATGCTGTACGTCGGCATTGTGGGAATACACTGTTTCTGGCAAGGGCCGATTGCACAAATTTATATATGCAGTTGCATTATTTCATTATTCGTTAGTGAAACGAAGTCCGAAAATTACAACACTGTCTGCAGTATGGGGCTATATTTGGCACTGAATATATTTGAGAAAAAAGGGTAATACAAATATCTGCCATTTTTGAGTCTAGTGTCACTAACAGATAATGGAGACTGTAAATAGTGCTCATGTTTCTTGTAGCTATGGCATAACTTATATCATGCCAAATATTAGTCCCAGGCCTTTTAGCACTATCTTAACAGTGCAGGGATAAAGAGGCACAATTATGACTCATTAGATAAAAAAGTAAGTCCACATAAAAGGTTTAATTAAGTGTAGAAAGCCTTACATTGTACATTAATTATGTATGTTACCTGCTGTTCTTCCCTATAATTTAGTTGTATTTTTTTCCACTGGCCCCCTGACGGGCTGGAGTACGCCCTGCAGGATGCTGCACCCATACCCTGCAAGATTCTACACACATTATTTGGTCAGTGCAGGAGCTCTTTTATATGTGGTTCTAAAGGAGATCAGATAAACCTTTTCGATGAGCTGCACAACAATGAAAATTGTTTTAATAAAAAATGACAGTTAATGCTTTTAAAACATTTGCTTTAAATTCTGATTTTGTAATGCAGTGATTAATTTGTGATGCATATACTGTGTGTATGTATGTGTGTATATGTGTATGTATGTTTTTATTTATATATATTTATATATATATATATATATATATATATATATATATATATATATATATATATGTGTGTGTGTGTGTATATATATCTCAAAACAGAATAATATCCTCTTAAAGTGATGTTAAAGGGACATGAAACACAGTTTTTTCTTTCATGATTTAGAAAGCATGCGATTTTAACCTCTTAAGGACATATGACGGAATTTTTCCGTCGTAAAACAATTGAGCAAACTGAAAGCTGTGTCCTTAAAGGGTTAAACAACGTTCTAATTTACTTCTATTATCTAATTTGCTTCATTCTCTTGATATCCTTTGCTGAAAAGCATATCTAGATAGGCTCAGCAGCTGCTGGATTGGTGGCTGCACATAGATGCCTTGGGAGATTGACTCACTCATGTGCACTGCTATTTCTTCAACAAAGGATATCTAATGAATGAAGCAAATTAAACAATAGAAGTAAATTTGAATTTTGTTTAATATAGTATTCTCTATCTGAATCATGAAAAAAAATGTGGGTTTAAAGTCCCTTTAAGTTTCAGACTTTAAGAATTTTGCAATGTAAAGTATAAAGCGTATGTATATTTATATATATATATATATATATATATATATATATATATATATATATATATATATATATATATATATATATATTTATGATTCTGCTTGATCTTCATTTCCTCTTTTGGCAGGGCTGTGACATAGAGAGCAGTCCCACCCACTCTCTACATAGGCTTCCTAAAGGCTTCCTAAAGGGCTGGACTTCAAGAGTGTCATATGACACACACACCACACACACTGATGGGATGTTCATTGCAATTGTCATAAAAAATAAAAAAAAAATAGCTCATCCCAGTGAGCCGGCATAACATTTTAATAGAAGCATTTCTATAGTCACGGATTTAACCCTTTTCACAGATAGATTTAATAAAAAAAGTATACATATACTTTTTTAATGGCAAAGATTACATATATGCCCTTTTTGCAGTGTTTAAACAAAATGTTTCATTTGATTCAGTCAAGTTCATGCATCACAAAGTACACATTTCTAGGACAAGAGCTGTAGTTTTTGCATAGATGGTACTTTTATAGCAAAAATATTTATTTAGCCCTAGCTAATCCCAAAAACATAAAACTGCTTTTAAAATAAGACTGAACTCAAAATATGTATGAAATAGCAGCATGTTTCATATAAACATGTTTTATTTTTTGCATAAAAAATGAGAAGTAATAGCTTTAAATATAATCTAAACAAATGTACCACTTGTGTACTTGCTGATGCATATTGGTGGTAGGTATTTCTTGCCTATGCTTATTGGCTGGTCGGTACTTTCTGCCTATGACTTTTGACTGGGTGCTTTCTACCTATGCTTATTGGCTGGTGCATACTTTCTTCTTAAGCTTATAGGCTGGTGGGTTCTTTCTGCTAATACTTATTAAACTTTAGTATGAAGTACTGATAAGTTGGGCATTAGTAGGCAGTTAAAATGCCAATATGTTTAAATGCTACAGTTTCATATATATGATAAAACATATGTTTAAATGCTACAGTTTCATATATATGATAAAACATTTTGCTCTCAATCAAACAAACTGGGAACAAGTCAAGGGTTCACAGACTTATGTAGTCACCCTAGACTGGGTATACATCCTGGAACCCTGCAACATGCACAGCCCTGGGTACCCAGGTTACAGCCATTAATAGATTTTCCACCTAAAACTACATAACATTTTTCAAGCTTTAAAGGGACACTAAACACATTTTTTTTTCTTTCATGATTCAGATCATGCAATTTTAAGTAACTTTCTAATTTACTTCTATTATCAATTTTTCTTCATTCTCTTGCTATCTTTATTTAAAATGCAAGAATGTGATGCATAGGAGCCGGACCATTTTTGGTTGCTTATTGGTGGGTAAATGTAAGCCTCTAATAAGCAAGTGCTATATGGTGCTGAACCTAAAATGGGCTGGCTGTTAAGATTTAGATACCTGCTTTTAAAATTAAGATGGCAAGAGAACAAAGAAAAATTAATAATAGGAGTAAATTAGAAAGTTGCTTAAAATGTCATGCTCTATCTGAATCATGAAAGAAAAAAATGTGGGTTTAGTATCCCTTTAAACTAAAACTGCTTGGTTTAAAGCACATTAATACATTAAATTTATATTATTTCCATGTTAGGTTCCCACCTCTGGGAATCAATATAAAACAAACTGAAAGAAAATTGATCCACAGTGCAGAAGTGTATTGTTTGCTCTAATTATTACATATTTCCTTATATCTTGTTTCAAAAAACTCAAAATTTTAAATGTGAAGGTCAAGGCATTTGGCAAAAATCAAGACATTATTAAAAATGTTTTTAAATATTTCAAAAGTATCAATCAATACAATTAAAGGTACAGAAATTCCTTATTGTAGTGTATGTTCTTTTATAATTTTAAATAAAGCTATGGGCCATCTGCTATTTATATAATAGGCTGATGACAATACAACCAATCAGAAACGATGTTGCCTGAGCCAAAATTATTAAAGGGAATTTAAATGCCCATATTGAATTGAATTATATTTAAAATAATAGAAAAAAATGCATTTTTTCATGTTGCTCTACAATAATTAGATTAAAATTGATGCATTAAAGTTAATGCATCACTGCATCTCCATTTAAATCTCCCAAATGTTCAGTGTTTCTTCCAATAATTTTAATGATGGTTAATAAATGTATACTTAAAGTGATTAAGTAATCCAAATTGTGACACTAAATAAAAGGCAATAAAAATCATAGCGTTTACTATCTGATATGCATCTATCGGGTTTGACTTTGTGACTAAGCAGTTTGTATGTAATCACCTCCATGAATTAATTAAACTATTAGGTTTCACTTTATTTTTATGGTATGTGACATTATCTTCTTGTTTATCTATGTTCATAAAATTCTATGGATTTAGTTTGAGGATCTGCATTCAGCTTTAATTGTATTGGATATATTTAAAGATGAATTGAACTCTATACCCAAAGCTGCTATGCACTGCTTTGGTGGTTATTCCCTTCATTATTGTTATTTTGATTATTAATAATGATAGTAATAGCTATAATTGTGATAATAATAATAATATATTTATTTGTAATGCATAAACAGATTCTGCAGCACTATACGGTGGATGCAATAATATTGTTTGTCCGTTGTACAAGCATAAAAAAAATACAATTACTTTTATTTTTTAATTTAGAAATGCTCCAATTTGTTAGTTTCTAGGACATTGGTTTATATTTAAACCAGTATTTTAACTTGAATTATGTTTTTAATGAACAGGAAATGCTTAAAGGGACACTAAAGTCAAACTTAAGCTTTAATGATTTAAGATATATCAAACAATTTTAAATTACTTTCCAATTTACTTGCGGCAACCACCCGGCTCACCACAAAAATTAGCTTGACAGCTGGAATTTATTTCTGGAAGTGGCGGCATACACTCGACTTGCTTATCGGTTCGTGTAATCCACTAGTTCCCAGGATTGCAAAAACCGATAAGCAAACCGGGTGTATGCCACCACTTCCAGAAATAAATTCCAGCTGTCAAGCTAATTTTTGTGGTGAGCCGGGTGGTTGCCGCAATGCTTTCATCAGGGCCGTTTCTAGGGGTCGCACCACGGGCTGGTGAACTACCAGGGGTAGGTTGTTAGGACTGGCCTTAAAACAGCACAAGCGTGACAAGCCACGCTAAGTGTAAGTGGACGGAATCTGGCGTTGAAATGAGAGTGCGTGCCTAAATTGAAGGTATTTTGTGAAAGTTTGTGGTGCTGGAGCCTGGGACCTAAGAGGCATTATTATTATTATTATCAGGTATTTGTAGAGCGCCAACAGATTCCGCAGCGCTTTGGATTAGCTTGCTAGACTCTCATGCTGTTTATAGCTTAGCATCCCGCCAGAGAACTCTGTAGCATTACACACTTTGCTGCTATAGCAGTGGAAGAGTCACTTAGACGTTAACCCCTTTCATGGGGTTAAATACAGTTACAGTACAACTCCAAAAATCCGGACTCCAGAAATCCGGACAACCTGAGAATCCGGACTTTGGAGTGATTACAACTTCCGGGTGTTGGTTTGTCACTGCGCATGTGCAAATTGGCATTCAGAGCTGCAACAAGCGACGGCACACGAAGGCAGTGACAAATCTGAGCTCCACAACTGCACACTACAGTTTGCCATACATGACCGGTACCTGTGCAGGTATTTACCATCTTTACACTGCACAGTACTGTTATACCTCTATATACTGTACTATATTGTACAGTAGTGTACTGTACCAATGTTTCCTAAAGTGGATAAGGGTTCTAAACAGAAGCAGAGGAGAAACACTCTGAAATCACTGGGCAAAGCAGAAGCACCATCCACAAGCTGTTCACCGGGCGCAGCAGATGCTAGTGCTCCGTGAACAAGCAGTTCAGCATGTGCCAAAGAAATACCTGTAACGGAAAGGAATGTACATATGCAGGTGCAGTACTCTATTTTAATAAACAAGGTGATCTGTACAGTATTTATTTATAATAAAAAACATTAGCACGTCTTCTTTTTTATTTACAGGTATTTTATCAGCAATGTCCGAGAATCCGGAAAATCCGAAAATACGGACCAGGCAAATCCCCAAGCAGTCCGGATTTTCGGAGTTGTACTGTACCAAGATTTTTTTTTATTTTCCTGCATATTTACATTTTTACTTTTTCCAATCAATTTTTAAATGCATTTATTTAATTTCTGCACACAAACTATATTTGTTCTGCTGCTGCAGGCGGAGTAGGAGTAATTTGTTTCAATTTTTTAATGTGCCCCTCTGATTAAACCCTGCCCCCCCCCCCCCCCCCAGTAAAATTTGTCTAGAACCGCCACTGATTTTGACAGAGCATACAATTTTAAAACAAAACTTTCAATTGATTTCCATTCTAAATTTGCCTCAATCTTATGGTGTTCTTTATTGAAGGACATACCTAGGTAGGTAGCATACATGTGTGTAGCGCTCTCTATAAAGCGCTAGGCTTTGTGGCTTGTTTTCAAGCCCTTTAATATATTTGGCAATGATATCGGTTTTTGTTTTAATTTGCTTTGTTTCAGCTTTTGTTCTTTTGCAAATGACATTACTGATTTCCTGTGCTGATGCACTTGCTTTCATTACTGTAAATTGTAATAGAGAACATTCTATATTCTGAGATCCCCCTCAGCAAATTTTTTATTAAACCTCCTAGAGTTATACAAATTTAGGTATTTAATATACTTAAACCTCTTCGCTGTTGAGAGATTTCCATCTACTTGCTCAACCCATTTCTAGACTTTTCACTCATTCATGATCATTTGTTTGTGTAAGTTATCCACACTGTTAATATATATATTTTCAGCAGATCATACCCTTTCAGAAATATTTCTAGTATGCAGATATATTCAAGCTCCAGCGAAAAGTCTTTTAAGTCGTTGTCTGTTGAGCACATGGGAAAACAGTGTGTGTTAATTTTTTATAGATTCAACAATTAAAGTCATCATAATTCCACATTTAGCATAAATTCACCTTCCCAAAACAACACATTTTGGGTATTATTTACAAAAATAATAAAATGAACCTAGTGGTTGCTGCTGGGTGGAAATTATTATATATATTTATATTTATATGTATATATATGTGTGTGTGTGTGTGTAGCAGGTGCAATCACAGGGTAGCTGGGCAAAACCCAGTGCCACTAATTTCAAATAGAAAGATTGCCTGTTTCAAATGAGTTTTGTGTGGGATTTGGAAAGTAAGATGGGGGTATCTCACCCACATGCATTTGTTGTACATGCTTATAGATCTACAAAGTGTTGCCATGGTAATCAGCTGGGCAAATAACTGCAATTAAAATGGGTCTCTTTTTTCAAATGTAAGTGTCTATTTTGGTTCATGTAAAGGGATGCTATACACTCCTTTAAATCTCTCTTTTATACACTTATAAAATATACACTTTTCCCCCTTTATTTTTCTTGCCTACAATATTCAACTCAACAACTTAAAGGGACATTATACACTTATTTTTTCTTTGCATAAATGTTTTCTAGATGATCTATTTATATAGCCCATAAAGTTTTTTTTTTTTTTTTTAAATGTATAGTTTTGCTTATTTTTAAATAACATTGCTCTGATTTTCAGACTTCTAACCAAGCCCCAAAGTTTTATGTGAATACCGTCAGCTATCTACTCCAGCTTGCTCCTGTTTGTGTAAAGGGTCTTTTCATACGCAAAAGAAGGGGGGGGGTTGTCTTATTTCCCACTTGCAGTGGGCTTTCCAGCTACATTTTCAACAGAGCTAAACAGAGCTTCTAAGTAAGTTTTTAAACAGTTTTATACTGTACTGGATTTTTATATCGGTATCTGTGCATCTTATTCTTTATAGTAGTGTCTATTACATGCAGTTATATGAAAATGAGTGTATATATACTGTCCCTTTAAGTTACCATTTGAAAATCAGTCTTATTTAGCTTCTGAATCTGTGTGTGAACATTTAAAGGAAAAAGATGAAGTTACAAACATTCTATTGTGTCCTCCTGGATATGAACATAATCTTTAAGATCTTTTTGTGAAGAAATGTTGAAAGGTCATAAAGTAAGTAATTCTCACTGGTAATTCAAATAGTTCTAAAGACAATGAACAAAATGATTACAGACATTTTGCAGGTCTAAGGAGGCTACTAAGTAATATAATTTGGTTATAGTTTTTCCATTTGGGACTGAAATATGAATGAGAAAGGTATGTTCCGCATCTTGCTTTATGCATCTTTATTTTATTAAACTCGCTGGGCTGGAGAATGAGCTATAGAAACTCTATTCACTGAATTAAAAATATTTACGTGCTTTAAGTGAGCAATACTTTACCAAGGCTATGGCATAACCTTGCACAAATAACACAGAAACAAATACTGAATTTTCCAAAACAGGACATGAATTAGATAATTGCTGAGAATTAATGCGTGTGCCCCAAGGCAAATATTATATAATTAGGGTGACTGAGGACCTGAGGTTGAACCAGCCATGCTCTAGATGAAGTCTGGCATCCTCTGGAGTTACGCAGAGGACTTGTATAACTGTTTTGTTAGATGCTATGATTATATGATCTGTTGGAACATGCTCCGGGATGTTTAGTTTTTAATCAGTGAATTGATTGCTAATGGTTCACAGTGCATGCTGTTTGATCCATGTGCCTAGGACATTGTAGGACATGCTTGGTGTCTCTATCAGAAGTCAAATAATTTATTCAATACATAGGAGCCAAATAATTTATTCAATACATAGGAGTGTGTGTGTGTGTATGTATATATATATATACACACACACACAGATTGTTATCCACAGAAACTTTTGCCAGCCAATTGGCATTATAAAATAGTGTAATACTTTCTAATATTCTAATATTTTTTTGCTATCCACATCACCAAATTATTGCATAATTTAGCATACATACATACACACACACACATATATATATCTATCTATCTATCTATCTATCTATATCTCTCTCTCTCTCTCTCTCTCTCTCTCTCTCTCTCTCTCTCTCTCTCTCTCTCTCTCTCTCTCTCTCTCTCTCTCTCTCTCTCTATATATATATATATATATATATATATATATATATATATATATATATATATCTCAAATAATAATATTTGCACTAAACATTGTGAAATTTTAATATTGGTTTTAGCTTAATATTAGATAACATTTTATCCGGGTGGTCAGTGTGTGTGTATATGTATGTGTGTGTGTGTGTATATATATATATATATATATATATATATATATATATATATATATATATATATATATATATATATATGTATGTATGTGTATATATATATATATATATATATATATATATATATATTGTTTTGATGAGCAACTAAAGGGTCATTCAAAATGCCCTTAGCGCATTTACCATTTTCGAGGATTAAACACATAGATATGCAGGGTTGGTAGTGATAAAATGTCATTTTTTCACAATATTGACCCTCTCTGCAAAGACATGACTGGTGATTGCTGCTGTATGTATATGCTTCTCCTTATCAGCTTTGTCCTGCTACAAGATTAAAGGTATCTGAAAGTTAAAATTAAACTTTCATGGTTTGGATAGACCATGCCATTTTAAGAGATATTTACTTTACGGACAATAAATTTACTTTTTTTCTTTTTGTGTCTTTTTTTTTCTTTTTTTAAAAGCATACCTAGGTAGGCCCAATAGAAACAATGCACTTCCATGAGCTAGCTGGTGATTAGTGGCTACACATATATACCTGTTGCCATTAACTCATGAGATGAGTTTAGCTGGGTTCCAGTAGTACAGACTGTCCTGGAGCTAGGGTTGCCACCTTGGCCATGTTTTCCTGGACACTTATGAGTTACACATGCTGCAGGGTAAGGAGAGCGGAACATGTTTTGAGCCTCTGGACATCACATGAGTAGTGCTGATGAACAGCACAATACATGTTCCTCCCTGCACATTCTACAGCATGTGTAACTCATATGAGTCCAGGAAAACATGGCCGAGGTGGCAATCCTACCTGGAACAGATGTTAATGGGTCATAAAACACTAGATGCCTTTTATAAGCAGATTATTAAGATTATGTCCTGTCACCCATTAGTCATGGGTGCCACCATGTTAAAATCTATCTTTCACTACATTCCAGTGCCGACATGTTTGCACATCTGCAGTAACTCTCCTGAGGTTCCATAATGACAGCACCCATGGTTAGGAGGTGCATGAAATGTGTTTATTGTCCCTATATTAGCAATAGTTTGGTAATGAAATACACAAGTACATGAGAGCATTTCCCTTTAACAATGTGTGTGTGTGGGGGGTCACATAGTTAAAGGGACAGTCTAGGCTAAAATAAACTTTCATGATTCAGATAGAGCATGTAATTTTAAACAATTTTCCAATTTACTTTTATCACCAATTTTGCTTTGTTCTCTTGGTATTCTTAGTTGAAAGCTTAACCTAGGAGGTTCATATGCTAATTTCTTAGACCTTGAAGCCCACCTCTTTCAGATTGCATTTTAACAGTTTTTCACCACTAGAGGGTGTTAGTTCACGTATTTCATATAGATAACACTGTCAAAAGAACTGAAAAAAGGGGCAGTTTGCAGAGGCTTAGATACAAGATGATCACAGAGGTTAAAAGTATATTATTATAAATGTGTTGGTTATGCAAAACTAGGAAATGGGTAATAAAGGGATTATCTATCTTTTAAAACAATAAAAATTCTGGTGTAGACTGTCCCTTTAAGATTATTCATGTAATAAATTGCATTAAAATGTTTGTGTGCCTTTTTCTGTGCTTTACAAATTTGAGTTTTGTTTAGGTATTTGAATAGAGAAGTGTTTGTTAGGCAAGATTTTTTTTTTTACCCAAATCCCATCCTGTGTTGGTTAGAAATGGAAATCTGCTTATGCAAAACCTTTCTTCTTAAATGAACAGGAAATGAAAACCAACAATTTTTTTTGTGTGATTTAGACAGAGCATACAATTTTAAGAAAGTTTCCAATTTGCTTTGTTCCTATGGTATTCCTTTTTTTTTTTAAATCGATACCTAAAATCAGTGCAAATCCAGATTTTAGTGTGTTGCTGTTGCACAAGTAGGAATTCGGCAACGTAAATAGCTGGGCAGCACGAAGAGCCGCCGCCGTCCGCATTTGGAGGTTAACAAAACCTCCGAATGCACATCTGTACTCCAGACACCTACCTAGGTATCTCTCCAACAAAGAATACCTGGGAAACAAAGCTAATATGATCATTTAAAAAAATGAAAACTTTTTCTTAAAATTGTATGCTGTGTCTCAACCTTGAAAGAAAAATGTGGAGTTTTATGTCCTTTTAACAAAAGATTTTCAGAGGAAACCATAATTTGTAGATATTTGTTCATAAATAATTTAAATTAAAGCACCAGTATTTTGAATAAAAAAAAAAGTCTAAACAATGCATAATGTAAAATCATAAATGACGGATTATAAAACCTCTGTAAATATATATATATATTTTTTAAAACAAACGATATTTAGTGTTTTATCTAGATATAAAAGAAAGCTAAATCGCATTTGAAGTGTTTACAGCAGGCAAAAAAGCAGCCTTTCTGGATGGGCCGAGCAGTTATTCTAGTCTAACAGATTCTGTGTTGATTCTACAGATGGTTCATTAACGTTCCTCTTTAGAGCAGCAGATTGCTCACCTGGGACGGTCTTGGAGATTGCTCTTTGTAGCATATGTTCACAGCGACTGAAAACTTTTGCGCTGATAGAGAGAGAATTTCAAAGTACAAACTCTCTTAGATCCCAACACAGTGACTCATTTCCTGCCATTGCTCGGGGTGTAGAGGTTTTCTTTATTGTGTACGCTGTTACCTCTTATCTGTAAGTTTTTTACCTTTTTAAAAAAAAAAAAAAAAAAAAAAGATTTATTTATAGTTTTTGTAGGTGGAAATTTCTTTACATGCACTAAAATAATTTTGATTTTTCTTTATGAAACATCCTGTTTTTTTACAGCAGATAGCGGCAATTCATAATTTATAATAATGAAAGCTGAGCCAAGGAATGTTAACCATATTTCTTACTCAAGCTTTTAAACTAATAGTTTGCACCTTGAGGTTATAATATATAATACTTAATTATGCATAATAGAGCAACTTTGCAATGTACTTTCATTATTTATTTTGCCCCCTTTGCTGTAATTTAAGTCTGAAAATTGTGGTTTTCTTCTACAAGATATGACGAGTCCACGGATTTCATCCTTACTTGTGGGATTTATCCTCCTGCTAACAGGAAGTGGCAAAGAGCACCACAGCAGAGCTGTATATATAGCTCGTCCCTTCCCGCCACCCCCAGTCATTCTCTTTGCCTGTATAGTAATAGGAAGAGGTAAAGTGAGGTGTTAGTTTAGTTTCTTCAATCAAAAAGTTTTTTATGTTCAAATGGTGTCTTTTTGTTTCTGGGGAGACTTGATGCACAGAACAGGCTGACATTTTCCCCTTTATGGGGAGGGGTAAGCAGTATACACATGTATAAAGAAACGGTGTACCTGGAATCCCTTTTTTCTTTATTACCATACTTTGTTAAAGGTTTTTGGCTGATAAAGAGGGGCTTTGACGCTGGGAGTTGCGGTTCTGTTTTAAAGGGTCATGTTATGAAAGGCACATGGCTTAGTGTTATGACATATTGTGCAGAGTTTTTCTCTTACTATACCGAGTGTTTATAAGAGGGCACATGGCATGTTTAATTTTTTTGCTATGACCCATGCGGGTCTTGCCGTACTTGCATAACGCCCACGGTGGGCGGGGCCTATTTTGCGCGCTCAGACGCCCAGTTCAGCTGGATCGCATGGGCGACAGAGTCCTGTTCTCTGGGGAGGTCTAAGAGTTCCGGACTTCAAAAGGGCCTGAATGGCTTCTCGAGCAGCAGCAGTCACATTCGGGAGCAGGTAGGCGCCACAGCAGAGCTGTGGCGTGATGCAGGGGCCCAATTAGAGATAAAACATACTTTATTTGTTAAACATCGTTATTATATTGGTTTACCATATTTGAGCAAGTGGATGCAATATTGTTAGTTTTTTTTTTTTTTTTTCAAATAAATTTACTGCTAAAAAACCCCCACGTTTTTGAACGACTCAGAAAAATAATTGCGGTTTTAAAATTTAAAGGCGCAGTACAGTAATTTTTTCTGCATTAACTTTTTACTATAATTGAAATCAGAGCAAAATTTGTTTAATAAAAGAACTTCTATTTTAAGAGTGCTAATCTGTTTAACATGTCTGACACTGAGGAGGAAACTCTTTGCTCTATGTGTTTAGATGCCACTGTGGAACCCCCTCTAACTTTTTGTCCCTCATATACTGAGAGGGCCTTGCAGTGCAAAGCACAAATTTTATGTAAAGAAAATATGTTTAAGGATGATTCTCAGTCTGAGGAGAATCAGGGTATACCGCTAACTTCTCCCCAAGCGTCACAACCTTTAACGCCCACCCAAGCGACGCCTGGTTCTTCAACCACGTCTAATTCTTTTACTCCGCAGGATATGGCTGCAGTTATGTCAACTACCCTTACAGAGGTATTATCTAAGTTGCCAGTGTTACAGGGTAAGCACAGTAGGACAGAAGTCAATTTCGAATACTGAGTCCTCTAATGCTTTATTAGCTATTTCCGATGTACCCTCACAGGGATCTGATTTGGGGGTCAGGGAACTTTTGTCTGAGGGGGAACTTTCTGATTTGGGAAGTGCGGTACCTCAAACAGACTCGGACGCCATGTCCTTTAAATTCAAGCTTAAACATCTCCGCCTGTTACTTCAGGAGGTTTTAGCAACTCTGGATGACTGTGACCCTATTGTGGTGCCACCAGAGAAATTGTGTAAGATGGACAAATACTTAGAAGTACCTGCCTACACTGATGTTTTTCCGGTTCCTCCAATAATCTTGGAAATTATTAAGAGGGAATGGGACAGACTGGGTATTCCGTTCTCGCCCTCTCCTAATTTCAAGAAGATGTATCCCATATCTGACACTGTTCGGGACTCGTGGCAAACAGTCCCTAAGGTGTAGGGAGCTATATCTACCCTGGTGAAGCGTACAACTATTCCCATTGAAGACAGTTGTGCTTTTGAAGACCCTATGGATAAGAAATTGGAGGGTCTTCTAAAGAAATTGTTTATTCATCAGGGTTTCCTCTTACAACCAACGGCCTGCATTGTTCCAGTTACCACTGCGGCAGCCTTCTGGTTTGATGCTTTAGAAGAGTCTCTTAAGACTGAGACTCCCTTAGAGGATATATTAGATAGAATTAAGGCTCTTAAGCTGGCTAATTCTTTTATTACAGATGCCGCCTTTCAGATTGCTAAATTGGTGGCTAAGAATGCTGGATTTGCTATGTTAGCGCGTAGAGCGTTATGGTTAAAATCTGGGTCGGCCGATGTGTCATCTAAGTCAAAGCTTTTGGCTATTTGGCTAGGGAAAACCCTATTAGGGCCTGACTTGAAGGAATTCATTTCTGACATTTCGGGAGGTAAGGGTCATCTCCTACCTCAGGATAGAACTACTAAACTAAGGGGTAAACAAAATAATTTCTGTTCCTTTCGGAACTTTAAAAGAGTCCCCTCTTCTTCCTCGCCTTCCGCCAAGCAGGAAGGGATTTTTGCCCAGACCAAGTCCGTCTAGAGACCCAACCAGAATTGGAACAAGGGTAAACAACCCAAGAAGCCCGCTGCTGCTTCCAAGACAGCATGAAGGGGCGGCCCCCGATCCGGGACTGGATCTAGTAGGGGGCAGACTGTCTTTCTTTGCCCAGGCTTGGGCAAGAGATGTTCAGGACCCCTGGGCAATCGAAATAGTGTCCCACAGGTATCAACTGGAATTCAAAAATTTTCTCCCAAGAGGGAGATTTCTTCTTTCACGATTGTCTGTAGACCAGATAAAAAGAGAGGCGTTCTTACGTTATTTAAAAGACCTCTTTACTATGGGGGTAATTCATCCTGTCCCTAGACAAGAACAGGGGCAGGGGTTTTACTCAAATCTTTTCGTGGTTCCCAAAATAGAGGTAACGTTCAGACCCATTTTAGACCTCAAGAGTCTAAACAAGATCTTTCGAGATGGAGACCATTCAAACAATTTTACCAATGATCCAGGAGGGACAATATATGACTACCGTGGACTTGAAGGATGCATACCTTCATATTCCTATCCACAAGGATCATCATCAGTACCTAAGGTTTGCCTTCCTGGATAAACATTTTCAGTTCGTGGCTCTTCCCTTCGGGCTTGCCACAGCACCCAGAATCTTCACAAAGGTTTCTAGGGTCCCTTCTGGCGGTCCTCAGGCGCCACTGCTATGCCGCGGGGCATAGCAGTGGCGCCTTATCTGGACGATATTCTGATTCAGGCGTCGTCTTATTATCTAACAAAATCTCATACAGGCACAGTGTTATCCTTTCTAAGAACTCACGGATGGAAGGTGAATCTAGAAAATAGTTCACTAATTCCACAGACAAAGGTTCCCTTCTTGGGAACTCTGATAGATTCCGTAGCTATGAAGATTTTTCTGACGAGGTCAGAAAGTTAAAGATTCTAAATACATGCCGAGCCCTTCAGTCCAATCCTCGGCCATCAGTGGCTCAGTGCATGGAGGTAATTGGATTAATGGTGGCGGCAATGGACATCATTCCGTTTGTTCGGTTTGATCTCAGACCACTGCAACTGTGCATGCTCGGACAGTGGAATGGGGACTATGGAAATTTATCTCCTCCGATAAATCTGGACCAAGAGACCAGAAACTCTCTTCTTTGGTGGTTGTCCCCGGATCATCTGTCCCAAGGGACGTGTTTCCGCAAACCCTCGTGGGTGATAGTGACAACGGATGCCAGTCTACTAGGCTGGGGTGCAGTCTGGAATTCCCTCAAGGCTCAGGGTGTATGAACTCAGGTGGAGTCTCTACTTCCAATCAATATTCTGGAATTGAGAGCAATATTCAATGCGCTTCAGGCATGGCCTCAGTTGACTTCGGCCAAATTCATCAGATTCCAGTCGGACAACATCACGACTGTGGCTTACATCAATCATCAGGGAGGAACGAGGAGTTCCTTAGCGATGACAGAAGTATCCAAGATAATTCAATGGGCGGAGGCCCACTCTTGTTCTCTGTCAGCAATCTACATCCCAGGAGTGGACAACTCAAAACGGACTTTTTAAGCCCACAGCCATTTCATCCGGGGTAGTGGGAACTCCATCCGGAGGTCTTTGCCTCACTGATTCTCCGATGGAGCAGACCGGAATTGGATCTGATGGTGTCTCGACAGAATGCCAAGCTCCCAAGATACGGATCCAGGTTGAGGGATCCTCAGGCCGAACTGATAGATGCCTTGGCAGTGCCTTGGTCATTCAACCTAGCTTATGTGTTTCCACCGTTTCCTCTCCTTCCCTGGGTGATTGCTCGGATCAAACAGGAGAGAGCTTCAGTAATTCTAATCGCGCCTGCGTGGCCACGCAGGTCTTGGTATGCAGATCTAGTGGACATGTCCTCTCTGCCTCCGTGGAAACTTCCAGTGAGACAGGACCTTCTCATTCAAGGTCCTTTCCAACATCCAAATCTAATTTCTCTGCAGCTGACTGCCTGGAGATTGAACGCTTGATTTAATCTAAGCGGGGATTTTCTGATTCGGTCATTGATACCTTGATTCAGGCACATAAGCCTGTCACTAGAAAGATTTAGCATAAGATATGGCGTAAATATCTTTTTTGGTGTGAATCCAAGGGCTACTCATGGAGTAAAGTTAGGATTCCCAGGATTTTGTCTTTTCTCCAAGAAGGATTGGAGAAAGGGTTATCAGCGAGTTCCTTAAAGGGACAAATTTCTGCTTTGTCAATTTTGTTACACAAACGTTTGGCAGATGTTCCAGACGTTCAGTCTTTTTGTCAGGCTCTAACCAGAATTAAGCCTGTGTTTAGACCAATTGCTCCACCCTGGAGTTTAAATTTAGTTCTTAATGTTCTTCAGGGGGTTCCGTTTGAACCCATGCATTCCATAGATATTAAGTTGTTATCTTGGAAAGTTTTGTTTTTGGTCGCTATTTCTTCTGCTCGTAGAGTTTCTGAGCTTTCAGTATTACAATGTGATTCGCCTTATCTTATCTTCCATTCTGATAAGGTGGTTTTACGTACCAAACCTGGTTTCCTTCCTAAGGTTGTTTCTAATAAGAATATTAATCAGGAAATCGTTCCTTCATTATGTCCTAACCCTTCTTCTAAGAAGGAGCATATGTTGCATAACCTGGACGTGGTCCGTGCCCTGAAGTTTTACTTGCAGGCGACTAAGGATTTCCGTCAATCATCTTCATTATTCATTGTTTTTTCTGGAAAGCGTAGGGGTCAGAAGGCTACGGCTACCTCTTTCTTTTTGGCTGAAGAGTATCATCCGTCTGGCGTATGAGAATGCTGGACAGCAGCCTCCTGAAAGAATTATGGCTCATTCTACTAGGGCTGTGGCTTCCTCATGGGCATTTAAAAACGATGCTTCTGTTGAACAGATTTGCAAGGCTGCGACTTGGTCGTCTCTTCACACTTTTTCCAAATTTTCCAAATTTGATACTTTTGCTTCTTCTGAGGCTGGTTTTGGGAGAAAGGTTCTTCAAGCAGTGGTGCCTTCCGTTTAGGTTCCTGTCTTGTCCCTCCCTTTCATCCGTGTCCTGTTGCTTTGGTATTGTATCCCACAAGTAAGGATGAAATCCGTGGACTCGTCATATATTGTAGAAGAAAAGGAAACGTATGCTTACCTGATAAATTGATTTCTTCTACGATATGACGAGTTCACAGCCCTCCCTGTCATTTTTAAGACAGGTTTAGATTATATTATATTTTTTGTAAACTTCAGTCACCTCTGCACCTTTGGCTTCTCCTTTCTCTTCCTTACTTCGTTCGAATGACTGGGGGTGGAGGGAAGGGAGGAGCTATATATACAGCTCTGCTGTGGTGCTCTTTGCCACTTCCTGTTAGCTGGAGGATAAATCCCACAAGTAAGGATGAAATCCGTGGACTCGTCATATCGTAGAAGAAATACATTTATCAGGTAAGCATAAATTTCCTACAGGTTTAACCTCAACCCAGCCACTTGTCTGTTCCTTTTTGGCTTAAACAGAGATAATTGGATAAATTAGGTAAAAATGATACCTGCTCCTTGTCAGACAAAAAAAATATTAATTATGGAAGATTAATTGACAAACTAGAACGCTTACAATATAACATTTAGTGTTTGAAAAATACCTATTTTGGGGCTGAAATGTGAAACCTGATTTTTTTTTTTCTTTCTTAAATTTGTTTCCTTTTTTTATGACTGTCGGCTAGGGAAGTGGGGGCACCTTACTTATTTCACATATAGCCAAACATTCTCTTTTGGGATACCTTGCCCATCTTTGCTTGTAACAGACACATGGTACAATGATTCACATGACTGGGACACAGTCATACCTGGTTACATTTTGTTTAAAAAAAAAAAAAGGAGTAGGAAAAATAAAAAAGGGGAATGGCTCTGTATGTGAAAGAAAATATGAAAAGTAAGTGAAATTGCAGAAACCAATGACAATGTAGAAAGTATTTGGGCAACTATAGAAACTGAAGGGATAAAGGTGTATGCAATAGGGGTAGTCTATAGGCCTGCATTACTGGATGAAGCATTAGATAAACTTTTAACTGAGGGAATAGACAATATTCCAATGAAAGGCAAGGTATGCCAGATCTAGACTGGGAAGCACCAGTTGCCAAATCAACTAGAATCTTTGCAAGGGGAATCTCTTTAATAACTGGTAAAAGAACCAACTTGTAAAGAAGCTATATTAGATTTAGTACTTACAAACAGCGATACACTATCTGAAGTGTCTGTGGGTGAGAGTTTAGGCTTTAGTGATCATCGGTCTGTATTGTTCAATATTCAGACAAAGCTATTGTGCAACCCTAGTATAACAAAAGTTTTAGATTTTAAAAAGGCTGATTTTTCTTACCTAAATGATTCTATAAAAGAAATGGCACAGATTACATGAGCGCAACGAAAGTGGGACTTTTTTAAGAATGCTATTTAAGATACAACCAAAAACTGTATTAGGCTTGTTTATAAAAGAAAACCAATATGGTTTTCAAGATAATTAGCACATGCAGTTAAGACAAAAAAAGACTGTCTAAAAAATTCAAACACACTGGCTCAGAAGAGATTAGGGAAAAATGGAGAACCCAACAAAAAAAATGACAAAGCAGTTAAATCTGAAAGGCTAAAACTGATGCAGAAGAGAGAATAGCACAATCTGTAAAAAATGGAGACAAAACATTCTTTAGATATATATGTGAAAAGAGAAAAACTATGGGAGGAATAGTAAGACTAAAGATTGAGGATGATAGAGTAGTGGAAGGAGATAAACAAATAGCAAACTGTCTAAATGATTACTTTTGTTCCGTCTTCATAACAGATTGTAAAGATAGTGAAATTCTATTAAGGGATGTTACTTTAAATGAGAATGTGAGCAGTGCCTTTCTTTTTACAGAGGAAGAGTTTCAATGGCTTTATAAAAAATAAAAGTAAATAAGTCAGTGGGTCCAGATAATATTCATCAAAGAGTTCTAAGAGAACTTCGATCCGTGATAGGTACTCCATTAGCTGATTTATTTAATCAGTCACTGCTAACAGGCGTTGTTCCAGAAAACTGGATTTTTTTTAAATGTAGTTCCTCTGCATAAAAATGGTACCGTAGTAGGGACAACTCTGCAATTTATAGGCCAGTCAGTTTGACATTATTTGCAGAAACATTAATGGAAACTCTATTACAGGTAACACTTGTGTCTTACCTTCAGGCAAACAACTTAGAAGACAAAGGACAGCATTGTTTCACTGCTGGAAGATCATGTCAGACTAATCTAATTGATTACTTTGACCATGTTAATAAATTAATAGACCATCGAGGAGCCGTAGATGTGGCATATCTAAACTTTAGCAAAGCATTTGACACTGTCCCACACGACAAACTTATTCACAAAATGTATTGCCTTGTAATAGATGCTAAGATTGTCAAGTGGGTAGAATGCTGGCTTAAAGGGATACTAAACCCAAATTCATTCTTTCATGATTTAGATAGAGCATGCAATTTTAAGCAACTTTATTTTACTCCTATTATAAATATTTTCTAGTTCTCTTGCTATATTTATTTGAAAAAGCAGGAATCTAAGCTAAGGAGCTGGCCCATTTTTGATTCAGCACCCTGGATAGTGCTTACTAATTAGTGGCTACAAATAGCCACTAATCGGGAACACAACCCAGGTGCTGAACCAAAAATGAGCTGGCTCCTAAGCTTACATTCTTGCGGTTCAAATAGCAAGGGAAGGAAGAAAAATTGATAATAGGAGTAAATTAGAAAGTTGCTTAAAATTCCATGCTCTATTTGAATAATTATTATTATTATCAGGTATTTGTAAAGCGCCAACAGATTCCGCAGCTAAACATTGTCGATGTACAGGATAGCTTTTGTAGGGGTCAAGTGGGTAGAGGGCCCTGTCGAGAGTTTCACTGTTGTAGTCGGCTCTTATGAAGCGATCTGTAAACAGCTGGACCCATAGGCTTACACTCTAAGGGGTTCAAGGGCAAAGTAGTGGAGGTAGGAAAGGTTAGTGTTGGTTGTAGGCATCCCTGAATAGTAGAGTTTTTAGGGAGTGCTTGAAGCTGTTAAAACTAGGGGAGAGTCTTATGGAGCGAGTCAGGGAATTCCACAAGATGGGGGCCAGTCTGGAGAAGTCCTGTAAACGGGAATGTGAGGAAGTAACAAGAGAGGAGGAGATCCTGAGCTGATTGAAGGGGATGGGAGGGAGAGTATCTAGAGACAAGTTTTGAGATGTAGGGTGGAGCAGTGCAGTTGAGAGCTATATATGTCAGGGTGAGGATTTTATGTTTAGTCCTAGAGGCAAGAGGAAGCCAGTGAAGGGATTGGCAGAGAGGTGCAGCAGATGAAGAGCGACGAGTAAGGAAGATGAGCCTGGCAGAGGCATTCATAATGGATTGTAAAGGAGCTATGCGGCAGCTACGTAGACCAGAGAGGACAGAGTTGCAGTAGTCGAGGCGGGAGAGGATGACAGAGTGGATTAAAATCTTGGTTGTATCTTGTGTAAGGAAATGTCTAATTTTAGCGATGTTTTTAAGGTGGAAGCGGCAGGCTTTAGCCAAGGACTGAATGTGAGGAGTGAGGGAAAGATCTGAGTCAAGTGTGACCCCAAGACATCGGGCGTGCGGGGTAGGGGTAATGATGGGATTATCAACAGTTATAGAAATTTTGGGGGTGGAGACATTGGAAGAAGGGGGAAAAATAAGGAGTTCCGTTTTGGAGAGCTTAAGCTTAAGGTAGTGAGAGGGCATCCAAGATGAGATGTGAGAAAGACAGTGACAAGGGTTAGTAAGGAAGGAGGTAGGTCTGGTGCAGAGAGGTAGATTTGGGTGTCATCGGCATACAAGTGGTATTGAAACCCATGGGACTTTATTAAGGAACCTAGTGACGACGTGTAGATTGAAAAGAGAAGGGGACCAAGGACATAGCCTTGAGGTACCCCAACAGAAAGTTGTAACGGGGCAGAGGATGCTCCGGAGAAGGCTACACTAAATGTACGGTTAGTCAGATAGGAAGAGAACCACGAGAGAGCTGTGTCACAGATGCCGAAGGATTGGAGGGTTTGGAGCAGAAGAGGGTGGTCAATAGTGTCAAAGGCTGCAGACAGGTCAAGGAGGATAAGCAGAGAGAAGTGGCCTTTGGATTTTGCTGTAAGTATGTCATTGGTAACCTTGACAATTGCTGTCTCTGTAGAGTGATGGGAACGAAATCCAGATTGCAGTGGGTCAAGAAGAGAGATTAGTGTAAGGAAATGGGATAGACGTGCATAAACTAGCTTTTCAAGGAGCTTTGAGGCAAGAGGGAGTAGGGAAATAGGGCGGTAATTGGAAGGGGAGGTTGGATCGAGGGAAGGTTTTTTGAGGATAGGTGTGACCAGTGCATGTTTCAGAGATGAGGGAAATATACCAGTGCTGAGGGAGAGGTTGAAAATGTGTGTGAGTATGGGGGTGAGGGTAGAAGAGAGGGAGGGGAGTAGATGTGAGGGGATGGGGTCGAGGGGACAGATAGTGAGGTGGGAGGACAGTATAAGGGCAGAAACTTCATCCTCATTGACAGGGGCAAAAGAGCTGCATTTTTGGATATTTGGGTTTTGGGTGATCGTGAGCTTTTGAGGGGGTGGGAGATTGGAAGTATGTTGAGAGCTGATTTCACTTCTGATGGAGTCAATTTTGTTGTTGAAGTGGCTTGCAAAATCTTGAGCTGAGAGAGAGGTTGTGTAAGGAGGTGGGGGTGGGCGGAGAAGAGTGTTGAACGTGGAGAACAGACGTTTAGGGTTAGAGGAAAGAGTAGAGATGAGATTAGAAAAATATTGTTGCTTATAAAGTTTAAGGGCAGAATAGTAGGAGTTCAGGATGAACTTGTAGTGAAGAAAGTCAGCTGAACTCCGAGATTTCCTCCAATGTCGTTCAGCAGTACGGGAGCATCTGCGCAAGTATCGTGTCAAAGGGGTATGCCAGGGCTGAGGATGAGAGTGTGGTTTCTGAGCTAAGGTTGGAGGGGCCAGAATGTCAATGACCGATGTAAGGGTGGAATTATACTGGCAGATAGATTGGTCAGGGCAGGAAAAGGAGGTGATGGATGAGAGGAGAGGTTTGAGAGAGCTAGCGAGCTGATGCAGATCTAGTGACTTAGTGCTTCTGTGAAGTTTGGTGTGGGGGGTAGAGGGAGGGGGAGTTGTAGGTAGGGAAGTGATGTTGCAAGTTAGGAGATGATGGTCAGAGAGAGGAAAAGGGGAGTTTGTTAAATTTGAAAGAGTGCATTGATAGGTGAAAATCAGATCAAGGGAATGACCATCTTTGTGAGTGGGAGAGTCAGTCTATTGTGACAGGCCGAAAGAGGAAGTCAGTTGAAGAAGTAGTTTTGCAGAGGAGGCAGTGGGATTGTCAAAAGGGATGCTGAAGTCACCAGGAATGAGGGCACTGATGTCTGAGGAAAGGAAATAAGGAAGTCAGGCAACAAAGTGATCTAAAAATTGAGTTTGGGAGCCATGGGGGCGGTATATGACTGCAACACGTATAGAGAGGGGAGAGATTAACCAAATCATGTGTGCTTCAAATGAAGAAAATGTGAGTGAAGAGAAGGGCTGTATTTGTTGGAAGGTGCAACGAGAGGAAAGTAAAATACAGACACCACCTCCTTGTCTATTGCCAGACCTAGGAGTGTGGCTGAAATGGAGACCCCCATGTGACAGTGCAGCAGTGGATACTGTGTCTGAAGCAGAGAGCCAGGTTTCTGTAAGAGCCAGAAGGTTAAGAGAGTGGGAGATAAAGAGATCATGGATAGAAGTGAGCTTGTTGCAGACAGAGTGAGAGTTACAGAGTGCACAAGTGAAGGGGGAGGGGTTTTTAGATGTAAGAGGAATGCAAATTAAGGTTACCAGAGTTTAGTTTATGAAGTCTATTGAAAGGCACACAAGGATGCGAAAGGATAGGAGGTTGTGAGGGACCAGGATTAGGGGAGATGTCGCCAGCAGCTAGTATTAACAAGAGGGAGAGTGACATGAGATGAGAAGCAGATTTGCAGTAATGAGACTGTTTGGCTGAAGTGCAGGGGGGAGAGAGAGTGTTTAGGAATAGGTAAAGTTCATGAGTACAAAAGTAAGGTGAGTATAAGAGAGATGGGCTAATAAACAGTGCAGGTGGAGAGGGAGAAGGAGTAATTGAGTAATGTAGTTTGTTATAGAGACAAGAGGTAGCAAAAAGAAATATGAATATATTGAGCATTATTATGAAAGTGGGAACCAAGTAAACACATAAGACACAGTGTTACAGCAGCACTTGCAAAAGGATACAATGAGATACATAAAACATAGTATTACAAGAGTACTTTCCTTGTGTCTTGCCCCTTGCCCAATCCTTGTTCACTTCTTGTATAATTCTTAAAAATGTGTGCCTCACTTATAAAATGTTCACTTTGAAAATGTGAACATATGCTATTGTTAAAAAGTACACTGCCCTGTAAGCAGTGCACATCCTCAAACTAGTCTGAAATATATACAGGTAGGGCAGTCAGCTGAGTCCACTAAATTTAGTTGATTGCTAATCAAAAGCAGTTGGTAAGGCCAATTGGAATGTTAGAATCTGGTCAGGGTGAGATGAGTTAAGTAAACAGACAATACAATTTGGAGGGGATTAACCCTTTCGTGACAGGGTTAAAGTGCCTACATCGGAACAACTGTTCCGATGTAGACAAATTGAAACTACGTGATCGTGCATACGATCGCGAGATTTCAATTATTGGATCGCATCTGGGGGGCGTCCCTACAATCCTAGGAACGCCCTCCAGACCGCGATTAAATCCTTGAAGCACAGAAGGCTTCAGGACAGCCGTTAGTTATGACGTTCTATTCCGTCATAACGGCTTTAAAGCCCAGTCTAATTATGACAGAATAGAAAGTCATAACGGCTTTAAAAGGTTAAAACTGTGACATAAGACAACTATAAATTTAAGACTTATAGCAAGTATTGATAAGGATTGAGCATCACATGGCAATTAACTAGACATTAGAATTGAGACATTGGGAAAAATCATTACAAAAAATGCAGGACTTAATTTTAACAGCCTAAATTCATGTGCTCAATATACTTATACACAGAGAGACTTGGAGTAAAATGACAGAAAAGCAGGGAATAGCAGGATTTCAATGCAGGGCTTTAATTCACATACCAAAAAGAGAGACTTGGAGTAAAATGACAGAAAAGCAGGGAATAGCAGGATTTCAATGCAGGGCCTTAATTCACATACCAAAAAGAGAGACTTGGAGTAAAATGACAGAAAAGCAGGGAATAGCAGGATTTCAATGCAGGGCCTTAATTCAAATACCAAAAAAGAGAAACTTGGAGTAAAATGACAGAAAAGCAGGGAATAGCAGGATTCCAATGCAGGGCCTTAATTCACATACCAAAAAGAGAGACTTGGAGTAAAATGACAGAAAAGCAGGGAATAGCAGGATTTCAATTCAGGGCCTTAATTCACATACCAAAAAGAGAGACTTGGAGTAAAATGACAGAAAAGCAGGGGATAGCAGGATTTCAATGCAGGGCCTTAATTCACATACCTGAAAGCAGAAGAGACAGTAGGTTAACTCAGCATTCCTTAGCAGATGTCAGTAGGCAGTTTGTTAGTTAGTAACCAGCAGTGTGGAGAGTATTGAGTGTAATTCTTGTATAATTCTTAAAAATTAGTGCCTCACTTATAAAATGTTCACTTTGAAAATGTGAACATATGCTATTGTTATAAAGTACACTGCCCTGTAAGCAGTGCACACCCCTGTGCAGTGCACATCCCCAAACTAGTCAAGCTAGAATCATGAAAGAAAAAGTTTGGGGTTAGTATCCCTTTAAGGATAGAATGAAGAGGGTTTTTTTTTTTTATTAAGAGTTTTTAATCAAGTTAGAACAACTGACAATCAATCAATAATTCACACTATTAACACAGAAACAGTTACAGGTACCAGAAAGACATGGCATAATAATGAACCCTCTCCCGTGGGGGGGGGGGGGGGGGGGGGGGGGGGGTCGGGGGGTAAGTAGCTAATTCTGGATTCTGTAGTTTGCACAAGATAGTGGCCCGGTAGGCGGGCGAGAAAAGAGGGGAAAGATAAGGAAAATAGAAAGGTATGAGGGGAGGGGATGAGGGTCAACTCTTCAGGCGCTCCGCCGCGGCATGGTGGTTCTGAGCGTGGAAGATCCAGCGTTATGGAGTGTGAAAAGTCTGTGCGTTGGGAATTGGTTAGTTTTATGTAGGGTCCCAGGGCGGACAGAGTCTAGGTCATGGTGTGCGATACGGTTGGGTGATGTTGTGTTGTGATCGAATCTTTTGACTTGGTGTAGTGCAATTCAGAAGGCATTGGACGAGGTGGAAGCTGTGGGAAGTCGGGGCGTAGATGTCAAGTCCGTCCTAAGCTCCCTGACATTACAGAGGGTGGGCCTCCCATAGGAAGCGCACTTCTGCCAGGACGTTCAGTTTGTTTCGTTTGGCGTAGCCAAATTCCTCTAGGGTTAACAGGTCTGCTATTTTATTTGACCAGTCTGTGATGGTTGGGATATATAAGGATTTCCAATGGAGGGATATCAGGGCCTTGGCCCCCGTTAGACCTATCTGGAGAAGGGTCTGTCTGATTTTGCAGTGTAGATTCGGGATGTCGTTAAGTAATGCTATGCGGGATGATAGTGTAAAGTTCTGTGACAGTATGGTTTTGGTAGTGTCTGTCTATCCCGTGCCACAGTGGGAGTAGTTTGGCACAGGCCCACCACATGTGTAGGTAGCTACCTTTTTCTGTGCATCCTCTCCAGCATCGGTCTGATGCGGTAGGATACATTGAATGTAACCTTGAGGGTGTGAGGTACCACCTCATCAATACTTTAAAGTTGAGTTCTAGTGATTGGGGGGAAGTTGAGGCTCTTTTGTTATTTATGAAATTTTTTTGCCAGTCTTCGACAGGGATATCTGATTCCAGGTCTAGGTGCCACTTTTGTGTGTATGGGGGGAGTTGGTGTGAGTGGTCTGTCTGAATGATTTTCCTAGCTAATGAAAGGGAGTGTCTCACGGGGCTGTCAAAGATGCAGTGCTTTTCGAACGGCGTAAGGTCTCTAAGGAAGTCTTGTTTATAGGGGGACGTGGCTATGAAGTGGTCTAGTTGTAAGTATTTAAGCCAGTTTGTGTACCTGCCCCCTGCTATTGACGCCAGGTTGTCGCGTTGTTTAAGTTTTCCTTGTGTAATGAAATCTTTAAGAGGAGTTGTGTAACCCCATTCTCCTGTCCTTTGTTGACCCCTGTCTAGATCCCCCGTCAACTCAGCATTGATGGGAACTGGGAAGAGTGGCGATCGAGTACCTGATATGTGTTTCCTACGTTGAAGTATCGAGTCCCAGGATTCAAAGACTCCACAGAGGGGTGCTATGGCGGTACATTGGGGTGTCCTAAGGTCTTTGGGGACCCAGCAGAAGGCACCCACATCGGGCACTTTAAGAATGTTGGAGTCGATGGCCACCCAGGCCTTGGAATCTTTAGATCTATGCCAATCAATTATTCTTTGCAACGTAATCGCATCTAAATAGTCAGCTATACACGGCAAGCCCAGGACTCCGTTTACATAGGATCTGTACATAGTATCCCTTTGGACTCTGGGTTTGGTTCTACCCCATATAAATGAGTTAATGTGGTTTTGTAAACGGGAGGTGTACCCTCTAGGAACGGGTATTGGAAGAGCTTGGAATAGATATAAGATCCTGGGCAAGACTGTCATTTTGATGCTTTTTGTGCGCCCCCACCACGTGAGGGTCTTAGCCGACCAGGTCTGAAGGTCTTGCTGAATTCGTCGGGAGAGGGCCAGGAAGTTTTCTCCAACATTGGTGTGTCCGGTCCACGGCGTCATCCTTACTTGTGGGAATATCTCTTCCCCAACAGGAAATGGCAAAGAGTCCCAGCAAAGCTGGCCATATAGTCCCTCCTAGGCTCTGCCCACCCCAGTCATTCTCTTTGCCGTTGCACAGGCAACATCTCCACGGAGATGGTTAAGAGTATGTGGTGTTTAAATGTAGTTTTTTTATTCTACTATCAAGAGTTTGTTATTTTAAAATAGTGCTGGTATGTACTATTTACTCTGAAACAGAAAAGGATGAAGATTTCTGTTTGTGAGAGGAAGATGATTTTAGCAGACAGTAACTAAAATCGATTGCTGTTTCCACATAGGACTGTTGAGATGAAGTAACTTCAGTTGGGGGAAACAGTTAGCAGACTTTTCTGCTTAAGGTATGACTAGCCATATTTCTAACAAGACTGTGTAATGCTGGAAGGCTGTCATTTCCCCTCATGGGGACCGGTAAGCCATTTTCTTAGTTTCAAACAGAATAAAGGGCTTAATATGGGCTATAAAACTGGTAGACACTTTTATGGGCTAAATCGATTGCTTTATTTGGACATTTTATACATGTTTATGCTGATAATTCACACTTATAAACTTGGGGAACGTTTTTTAACGTCAGGCACTATGTTAGACACCTTTTCCAGTCAGGGAGGGCCTTCCCAGTTGTAGGCTGAGTCTCATTTTCGTGCCATTACTGCGCAGTTGTTTTTGAGAGCAAGACATGCAGATGCATGTGTGAGGACCTGAAAGTAGTTGGAAAAGTTCCTCTAGTAGCACCTTGGACCTTCAACCTAGCTTATGTGTTTCCACCGTTTCCTCTCATTCCCAGGCTGGTAGCCAGGATCAAACAGGAGAGGGCCTCGGTGATCTTGATAGCTCCTGCGTGGCCACGCAGGACTTGGTATGCAGACCTGGTGAATATGTCATCGGTTCCACCATGGAAGCTACCTTTGAGACAGGACCTTCTTGTTCAGGGTCCATTCGAACATCCAAATCTGGTCTCCCTCCAGCTGACGGCTTGGAGATTGAACGCTTGATTCTATCAAAGCGTGGGTTTTCAGATTCTGTGATAGATACTCTGGTTCAGGCCAGAAAACCGGTAACTAGAAAGATTTACCATAAAATATGGAAAAGATATATCTGTTGGTGTGAATCCAAGGGATTCCCATGGAATAAGATAAAAATTCCTAAGATTCTTTCCTTTCTGCAAGAAGGTTTGGATAAAGGATTATCTGCGAGTTCTCTAAAGGGACAGATTTCTGCTTTATCTGTCTTACTACACAAACGACTGGCAGCTGTGCCAGATGTTCAAGCATTTGTTCAGGCTCTGGTTAGGATCAAGCCTGTTTACAGACCTTTGACTCCTCCCTGGAGTCTAAATCTAGTTCTTTCAGTTCTTCAAGGGGTTCCGTTTGAACCTCTACATTCCATAGATATTAAGTTATTATCTTGGAAAGTTTTGTTTTTGGTTGCTATTTCTTCTGCTAGAAGAGTTTCAGAGTTATCTGCTCTGCAGTGTACTCCGCCCTATCTGGTGTTCCATTCAGATAAGGTTGTTTTGCGTACTAAGCCTGGTTTTCTTCCAAAGGTTGTTTCCAACAAGAATATTAACCAGGAGATAGTTGTACCTTCTTTGTGTCCGAAACCAGTTTCAAAGAAGGAACGTTTGCTACACAATTTAGATGTAGTCCGTGCTCTAAAATTCTACTTAGAAGCTACAAAAGAATTCAGACAAACATCTTCTCTGTTTGTCGTCTATTCTGGTAAAAGGAGAGGTCAAAAAGCAACTTCTACCTCTCTTTCCTTTTGGCTTAAAAGCATCATCCGATTGGCTTATGAGACTGCCGGACGGCAGCCTCCTGAAAGAATCACAGCTCACTCCACTAGGGTTGTGGCTTCCACACGGGCCTTCAAGAACGAGGCTTCTGTTGATCAGATATATAAGGCAGCGACTTGGTCTTCACTGCACACTTTTGCCAAATTTTACAAATTTGATACTTTTTCTTCGGAGGCTATTTTTGGGAGAAAGGTTTTGCAAGCCGTGGTGCCTTCCGTTTAGGTAACCTGATTTGCTCCCTCCCTTCATCCGTGTCCTAAAGCTTTGGTATTGGTTCCCACAAGTAAGGATGACACCGTGGACCGGACACACCAATGTTGGAGAAAACAGAATTTATGCTTACCTGATAAATTACTTTCTCCAACGGTGTGTCCGGTCCACGGCCCGCCCTGGTTTTTTAATCAGGTCTGATGAATTATTTTCTCTAACTACAGTCACCACGGTACCATATGGTTTCTCCTATATTTTTCCTCCTGTCCGTCGGTCGAATGACTGGGGTGGGCGGAGCCTAGGAGGGACTATATGGCCAGTTTTGCTGGGACTCTTTGCCATTTCCTGTTGGGGAAGAGATATTCCCACAAGTAAGGATGACGCTGTGGACCGGACACACCGTTGGAGAAAGTAATTTATCAGGTAAGCATAAATTCTGTTTTCGTCGAAGAGTTGGGGAATGTTGGGGGACAGCTGGGTACCTAGATATTTGAGTGATTTATGTTGTAATGTCAGAGGGCAGATTTCCGCCACAGCCCCCAGGCCCTCTTGTGTGAGGGAAATATTTAGGATTTCTGATTTTTGTTTATTGACCAAAAAGTCGGAGTATTTGCCAAAAGTGTCAAGTTGTGTAAATAATTTTGGAATCGAGGAGAGGGGGTTTGATAGTGTGAATAGCACATCATCGGCATATAGAGCTATTTTGAAGTTATGTGGGCCAATTTGGATTCCGTCAATATCTGTGTCTTGTCGAATAAAGGTATCTAGGACTTCCATGGAAAGGATAAATAAGATGGGCGACAATGGGCAGCCCTGTCTGGTGCCATTTTGTATACTAAAGGAATCGGATAGCATCCCATTTGCCCTGACCTGCGCTGTGGGGGAGGAATATAAGCTAAAGATTCGGGTTATCATTTTAGGGCCAAAACCTTGTTCTATTAGAGTTTTCCTTAGGAAGTTCCAGTTTATGCGGTCGAACGCTTTTTCTGCATCCGTCGCGATCAAGACCGAGGGGATATCCTGTTGTTTGGCTAGGCATGCAAGGGTGAATGCTCTAATGGTGTTGTCCCTGGCCTCTCTCCCTGGGACAAAGCCCACCTGGTCTGCATGAATTAAGGTGTGCAGGAATTTATTAATTCGATTAGCTAAAATCTTGCCCAGGATCTTAATGTCTGTGTTGAGGAGGGATATGGGTCTATAACTACCGGGGTTTGTAGGGTCCTTATCAGGTTTGGGTATGACCGCTATGTGTGCTCTTAACATTTCTGTTGGTAATGTGCAGTTCTCGTCCAGTGTGTTGAACAGTTTAGTAAGGAGTGGGGCTAGTATGTGAACAAAAGATTTATAGTAAGTATTTGAGAAGCCATCAGGGCCAGGCGCCTTTCCTTTAGGTAAGTTACATATCGCTTTGGTCACCTCTCTTATGGATATTGGCTCTTCCATCGCGTCCCTCTGTAGGGTGTCTGGTCTAGCTATATTGGCTGCGTAGATGTAAGACTGCATGTGTTCTAAGTGGTCGGGGGTGGCGGGGGCCTCAAGGTTATACAATTTGGCGTAAAATTGACTGAGGCAGTTCGCAATCTGCTTGTTATCGTAAATGTAGTGGTCATTAGTAGAGGTCAGTTTTTGTATCTGGCTTTTGCTCGTTTGAGCTCTCAGAAGTTTAGCTAACAAGGGGCCTGCTCTGTTGCCCTCGTATGCGTATAATTTCCTGATGTTGAGGGCCTTCCTCTGGGCTTCTTTCAATAATATTTTATTGAGGTCCTGCCTGACTGTCACTATTTGATTATAAAGGGTTATGTCTGACGGGGTATTTTTGTGTCTGAGTTCTAGGGCAGCGAGTTGAGCTGTTAAGGACTTCTTTGTTATATGTCCTCTTCCTAAAGGTGGAGTGTTTGATACATTCTCCCCTAATTACTGCTTTGTGGGCAATCCAAGTTGTACTGATACTTGTTTCTGGGGAGTCATTAAATTGAAAGTATTCCATTAAGGATTTCTCTAGGGATTTCTTGATGGGGGGGGGGTGCAGAGAAGGGAGTCATCCAATCTCCACACAAACTGTGTGATTGGGTGGTTAGGCCACAACAACTCGATCTCTACTCGGGAGTGGTCTGACCATGGGGTGGCTTGAATGGACGAGTCTTTGACAATAGATAGATGATTCTTGTTAATTAATATGTAATCTATCCTTTAGTAAACCGACCAAGGATGGGAATAGAAGGTGTAGTTTTTTTGAGTCGGGTGCTGTACTCTCCAAATATCTATGAGACCCAACAGGGAGAAACAGTTATATATGGCGTTGGGAGGTCTGTTCCTTGCCAGTCCCATGCTGGTTGAATTATCTAGTCTTGGGTCTAGAGCTGTATTTATGTCCCCTCCCAGTATTAAAGTGCCCTTCTTGTTCTCGGTCACTAATTTTAATAGGCGGTGGAAGAATGTGGATTTGTTAGAGTTGGGGGCATAAACATTCACCAGGGTCACTGGGTTGTTAAAGAGGGAGCCTACCAGAATTAGGATTCTACCCTCTTCATCCGCAATTTGGTTTACAAGGTTAAACTGTAGATTTTTGTGTATTAATATACCCACGCCATTTTTCTTTTTAGTGTGTAGGGAGTTGAGGTAACATAGGGGGTGCTGTTTTGAAGTAAATCTGAGTTCTGCGTCTTTCAGGAAGTGGGTCTCTTGGATAAACATGATAGAGTCAGGCTGCCTTGCGAAGCTTCTAAGTGCTATGGATCGTTTAGTAGGCGAGTTGAGGCCCTTAACATTCTGTGATAAGATAACTGTCTTGTCAGTCATAATGGGACCTGGGTGTGGTTTAAGTGAAAATGAATTTGTGGTCTTACCTGAAATGAACTGTCATGGGGAGGTGTAGCAAACCTGTGAATGGTGGTCAGAAGAGAGATGGAAGCACCTAGCAATGTGACTGGCATTAAAGGGACAGTACACTGTAAAATTGTTTTTCCATAAATGTATTTTAAATGACTTGTTATACCAACTGCAGAGTATAAAATATTTGAGAAATTGCATTTTCGGGTTTATTTGTGTATCTGAAGTAGCTGGTTTTGTGCTTTGAAACCACAGCCTATTACAATGGGTTGAGCTTCAGGTAATATCAGATCTCATTATGTTATCACTTTCATGTACACAGACTTGCTTCCTTATCTTATATTTGTCTGGAACACCAAAGCTCAATACATAGAGAGAACAATGGAAAATTATCATTTTATTACTTAACTATCATGCCCCCACTGAGGGTGTAATCTCTTCTGCTGGCAGTATAGGTTGGGAAACCACAAGCTAAATCAGCTATTTCAAATGCTGAAATATGAGTAAAGGAGCTACTTGCAACCAATTTAATACACTCTAGCAGGTAAAAAGGATCATTGGGAATAATTTAAAGGGGAGAAAGTTTTTGGGTGAACTGTCCCTTTAAGTGGAGTCGGCTGGCTCCCGTGGTGGAGACTGAGCTGAGAGGGAAGGAGAGACATGGGGAGGAAGAAGAAGTGAGAGGGAGAAACAAACTTAACAGGAACATAAAATTTTCAACATATAGCATAACAATCAATTTTGAGTTGGGGATTTCAACTCTATTGCTCAGGAGGCAATAACACAATTACTCCCTAAGTAGGTGGGGGGGGGGGGGTAAACTAGCAATTAAATACTAGGCAGGCCTAGCCAGGCGACAGAGTTTACAATACAATAATTTCTTAAAGTGCGCAAAACAAGGGGAAGGGGGAACTTGTATGTCCAATAGAGCTATGACTATGGCGCTACAGTGTTCTTGAAGTGATGGGGTTCTATATATGTAGGACTAATAACCTTATGATTATAATGTCTATTCAATGTTACCACAGTCCTGTTAATATAATTAGAGCGGGTCCTTGATCTCACAGCCAGGGGCTTTTTATGGTGGTTCAGAGGCAACCCCGGCTGAGTTCTGCTGGACTGCATTGGTGTTTCTTTTCTTTTTCGGAACTGTTGTCCACTCAGGTCTTTGTGGTCTTGGAGGTAGGTTAAGCTGTGATTTGGAGGCACTGTCCTTATCTTTCAGTGATGGTAAGGAGGGTTGTGGAATGTCCAGCTGACGGCAAAATTCTTCCAGATCTTCAGCATCCTTATAGGTGTAGATTTTGTCCCCTTTACTGACTTTGATGGCAAATGGGAATCCCCATTTGTACTGAATGTCGAGATCTTGCAGGTGTAGGGTCAGGTATCTCGCTTCTTTACGTTTGGCTTGAGTTAACGCACTTAGATCTGTATAAACTTGGATCAAGTCTTCACCAAACCGGATAGGGGATTTCTTCCTAGCAGCTTTGTCAGAAAATCTGTGACAACATAGTATGATGTCTCTAGGGGGGGCTGAGGAAGGTGGTCTAGCTCTGAGAGCCCTATGGGCCCTGTCAATTGGGATGTTTTCTTCGGCCCTTAGTTCCAACAGGTATTTGAACAAATTTTGCAAATAAGATGATATTTGAGGGGGTAGGATTTGCTCAGGGACTCCTCTAATCCGTAAGTTCTGTCGCCTACCCCTGTTGTCCAGATCTTCTACTTGGGTCTGTAGTTGTAGAATAGTGGAGCTCTGTTGTTCAAGTGCCATTGCCATATTATCCGATGTTTTGGAGGTTTCTTCGTACTGTTCTTCCAGTTGCATGACTCTGTGTCCTAGAGCATTAACCTCCCGTTTTACACTGGCTAACCCTTCTTTGATAGTGTTGTTAACTTGATTAATAAAGTTAGAAAGATCGTCCTTTGTAGGTAACGAGCTGAGGTCTGCTTTTGTAACTAGGGTTGAGTGGTTTTCTGGCCCCAACGGGGTCTCCTCCGGCCTGTCCTGTATGTCAGCTGTAGATGGGTCATCCACGCAAGGAAGGGAGCCCTCCAAAGTTTTAAAGAAAGCATTAAATTTGTTGCCTTGTGCTGTGAGGTGTTTTGTGGGTTTGTCACCTTTTGTTTTGCTTCTAACCGCCATGGCTGCGTCATGAGCTTTTATACTCCGTACTTTAAGGGTCTGCGGTGCGCTCACGGCCAACACTGAATAAACTGGCGGTAATGGAAATACTTTCCCTGATCCCTCATAAGATGGTCGTTCACAGTGAGTGTGGAAAACTTTAGGGCAAAGTCTATAAAGGTATGTTATATCGCCCGGGGTTAGCCACGTGGGTCTCCGTGAAACTAACTTTGAGGTTATGGGCAGTTGATCGGTTTTAGAGTTAGCACGAGGGGTTTTGAAGTGTGGCAAAGTCTCTCCCCTGTGGGGTACTCACGTAGCTCTCTCTAGGTTGGTGAGGATCTCAAAGTCTAAGAGAAGTCTTTCACTCCGTCGGGTGCCGTTTTTTCAGCTGCGCCACTCAGGCTGTGTAGATACCAGGCCGGAGTTCTGTCCCGGGTTGTGCGCGTCTGGAGTATAGCTGTGATGAGAATTATGCTGTCATCTCATGTCCCCCTTGTTCTGTGGCATCAATCCATGCTTTTTGAAGTTGGATATGGGGAATAACACCCCCGTTATAATGTCCCTGGCTTAGGCTGTACCGGAGCTCTAAAAGAATGCGGCCATGTTCATTCCCGGCCGGCTCCGCCCCCTGGAGAGGGTTTTAATTAATGGACTATATTCAAATGAGGTTCAGTTCTTGGGTTTTTTTTTTTTTTTACATGTTCATTATTGATAAAGGGTAAGGTGTGCTTGTTTGCTGCTGATATAAAAATTTGTAACAGAGTTGATGTTCCAGGAGGAGTGGATCAAATGAGCAGTGATATTAAAAAAACTGGAGGACTGGGCAAATAAATGGCATTTAAAATGTAATATTACCAAGAACAAAATTATGCATATAGGATCCAAAAACCCAAAAGCCAATTATAGTCTCAATAGTACATTACTTACTGTAACTAAAGAGGAATGGGATTTGGGAATTATTATTTTAGATTATTTAAAATTAGACTAGTCGAATACTTAGTTGGTTGCATTGGGAGAGGTATTTATTAGCAGAAATAGCAGTGTTGTTAAGCTGCTTTACAGATCGCTAGTAAAATCTAATATTGTGGAATATTGTGTACAGTTTTGGAGATCACATCTCCACAAGGATATAAAACTAGAAACTGTCCAAAGAAGGTCTACAAAAATGGTACATGGTCTAAACCATACAAAGAAAGACTTTGATCTAAATATGTATAGGTTAAAGGAGAGAAGGGAAAGAGGGGAAATGATAAAAACATTCATATATATGAAGGGACTCTATAAAATGGAAGCTGAAAGCATTTTCCATAAAAAAGAAATACCAAAACAAGGGGTCACAATCTTAAGTAAGAGGGTAGCAGAGGTAGGAAAAATATGAGGAAGCATTTTTTTTACAGAAAGGATGGTGGATTCATATAATAAACAACAGTAAAAAGTAATATGGGTAGACTTCATTGGCCTTTGGTTCTTATCCACCATCAAATTCTATGTTTCTTTTTTTTATTTTGACTATAAGAGGGCCTTTTTACTAACCTCCTTTTTTTCTTCGGGTGAGGGGGACAATTAAATAATGTTTACTTATAATGTTTACTAATAATTGTATATGGTATTTTCTTTCTAATGGTAGTAAGAGTCCACAATGATTCATTACTGTTGGGAAAAGACACCCACAGCAAAAGCGTAACTATCCTTCCCACTTTCTGATCCTCCCACTATTTTCTCTTTGTCTAGTCTAGGAGGTGGCGAAAATAGAGGTGCTCTGCATCTTCTTCAAGATTACAGGGATAGTAATCTCATTATTTTCCCTTGTAGGATAGTTTCTTGAAGAGAGGGACATAGGAGAGTACTTGGTTGTGCAATGTAAATCTCCTCATGGCGGTCACAGGCCTGCCACAGTATCACTGGGATAGTTAATTTAACCTCCCCCTGTTTGACCATGAAGATGTACTCCCTCAGTATATCCTCTTCTATTAGTTACAGTACAGGATAGGCTCTCTACTGTATCTTCAGGAATAACATCTGGGCAAGAGCAGTGGAGGGGATATTTTCTAGGTACAGTATGTACCTACATGTCTCACACAGCCCACAGGCTGCAAAGGATACAGTTACTACATAGCCAGTTCACAGCATGCTGGTACACTAGGAGACAGTCTTTCACAGAGCTATGACTGGTTTTAACAATATATGGTTCCCAGTGTAGGATGTTTGTGCACATTTACATTCACCAGTGGGTCAAGTTGTGTTGCCTCGATGTCATATTTTGTGTATTTCACTGATTTGGGGCTTATGTATCTTTGTTAAAGATCAGACAAGGAATTTCACTGTGTTAAGACACTGTGCTTTCTGAGATTCCGGCCCTTTAAGAGCTACTTTACAGGTGGCGGCCACCATTCTTAATGCTCCTCATATTGACAGCAACAGCAGGAGCGCTAAAAAGGTGCTGGGGTGCTCCGGTTTAGCAGCAGAAAGGGAGGAATGTTACAGTGGGAATTCAGATGCTGGAGGGGAGATTAACTAATTTTCTAGCCGGATGTCATTTTGGTACGCCCTCTACCTTCCGTTTGTGGTTGCAGCCTTTACCTGCACATTCCTATCCTTAAGGACCTTCACCAGTCCTTTATTTTTTGCATTGCTATACAGACATTATCAGTTGTTGCTCCTTTCAATAGGTTTAGCTACAGTTTGTAGGATTCTTTCCAAATTTTTTTGAACTCTGTGCGATTTTCAGAGCTCTTAAGACGTAGTTTTTCTCAGGTTTGTTCCCATCCTTCTGGTTCCATTTGACAATATTAGGGATAGCTTTAATCAACCTTCAGATTGGTATTTGTAGTGCTTTAACAAAAGAAATGGTAGGGAGTAGGGTTTTTGTTCAAAACAGTTTCAATCTGTGAGTGGGCGCTGAGCTTTCCTAGAGATCGACCTAGTGACTGTCGATTTAAGTTGCATTGTATTCTATACACCTAGGAAAATTCTACCCAGTGCTCGCATAAAGGATGTATCGCTTGAGAGGAAGAGGAGAATTCAGGCCATGCAAAAAATAAAAAAAATAGCAACCATTTTATTTTGTTAATAAAAAATAAAGAAACTGGTAATAATTAAAGTTTATTTGAGTTCTAATAAAGATTCCAGAGAAAACAATTAGAATTTGTGCAGTTACCGTTTTAGCTAAATAGCTGTTTAAACCATTTCACAGTTATGTTACTGGGATGCAGCACAAGCTTGTCCTTGCAAACATTTTACCTCACACTTCACCAGACTCACTGGGCTGTGTTGCTCCTCTCCATTCAGTATTCATTCCTGCTTCCTGGTTGACTGGACAAAGCGAAACAATTTTATGAAACCGAGGAAGGTCATATCTGTGAACTGCAGGCGCCACAAAATAAATCAAGTTTTTTTTTAAACTTTCAATTTCATACTTTCATGCATTTTTTTTTTTTACTGTGTTTTAAAAGCAAGCATTTTAATGAGTATTTTAAATAAAATTACTGTTTATTTTAGGTTTGGGGAATTGGCATATATAGTCATAATAAGTGGAAATGTCAGATACAATATGCATGTAGTTATATTAATACACCTTAATACACCTTTTACCTTTTGTGATTACCTTCTATCTATGCCTCTGCAGACTGTCCCCTTATTTCAGTTCTTTTGACAGACTTGCATTTTAGCCAATCAGTGCTGGCTCCTAGGTAACTCCAAGGGCGTGAGCACAATGATATCTATATGGCACACATGAACTAACTCCCCCTAGTTGTGAAAAAATTAGGGATGCACCGAAATTTCGGCCGCAGAAACGTTTTGGCCGAAAATGTAATTTTCGGTTATTTATGTTTTATTGCCTGATATTTTCGGTAACATTATTGTGTAGCATATTTCAAATTTGATGCTAGCCTAGAGCTGCTGTTTGAGTTCTTTACTTGACTTACTGTTTTGCATATAATAATAGTTTTCTAGGACTATACTTAGGATAATTGGTAAAAAAAACCTGTTAAATCTGATTCTGTTACACAGAACTAAATACAAAATAATACAGTATATTGATATTTAATATTGTTTTAAGTAGGGATGCACCAAAATTTCGGTTGCAGAAACATTTTGGCCGAAAATAGCATTATCGTTTTTTTGAGTTTAGTTGTTTTTGCCTGTTTTTTTTTTTGTTTTTTTTTTTGTGTAGCATATTATTGTTTAAAGATATTTTTTGTCCAATTTTAGTGTGTTCATTTAAATAAAAGTGTGGTTATTTGCTTGCAGTTTTTCAATTCAGATTCATTCATTAAATAGTCTAATTATGCAAAAAAAAACCTACAAAAAAATATTTTAAAATAATTTTGAAAAAACTCCCCAAACTTTCGGATTTGGTTTTCAGCCAAGTGCATCCTGGATTTTTGGTTTCGGTCCGAATTTCCATTTCGGTGCATCACTAGAAAAAATGTCTAGCGGCCTACAAGGGCTTAGAAATTAGCATAGATCCTACCTAGGTTTAGCATTCAACTAAGAATATCAAGAGAACAAAGCAAAATTGATGATAAACGTAAATTGGAAAGTTGTTTAAAATGACATGCCCTATGTAAATCATATACACCAATTTTAATTTAACTGCATGTAATAGACACTACTATAAAGAATAATGCACAGATAGTGATATAAAAATCCTTAATTAGATGCTCCCAATTTAGCACTGTTGATGAGTTTAGGCTGGAACACCCACTGAAAGGGGCTGATAGCAGACCCCCCTGCATATGAAAAGACCCATTATACAAACAGAAGCAATCTGAAGCCTCTATACATAAGTATACATCTAAAACTTTGGGGCTTGGTTAGGAGTCTGAAAAAGGTGAGTGCAAAAATATAGCGCTAATAGCTAAAGTAGACCTAGGCCACTCTAAGACAGTCCCCCCAGGATTGTCACAAGTAGAGCAAGATAGAAAGAATAAGAGGGCGCTAAAGGTAAGATCCCACCACACTTAGTCAAAAATAGTATAGACAACAGAAGGCAAATTAATAACTTTTACTTCACAATATTTAACCTTTTAAAGCCGTTATGCCGTTCCATTCCGTCATAATTAGACTGGGCTTTAAAGCCGTTATGACGGAATGGAACGTCATAACTAACGGCTGTCCTGAAGCCTTCTGTGCTTCAGGGATTTAATCGCGGTCTGGAGGGCGTTCCTAGGATTGTAGGGACGCCCCCCAGATGCGATCCAATAATTGAAATCTCGCGATCGTATGCACGATCGCGTAGTTTCAATTTGTCTACATCGGAACAGTTGTTCCGATGTAGGCACTTTAACCCTGTCACGAAAGGGTTAAAATACAGTTTATACAACAAATGTAAATATAAATGAGAATTGATGTGTAAAAAGGGACGTCTCCCTTAATAAAAATAAAAATAAACTGGATTACCACCTTTAAGAAGATAAAAAATATATACTGGAGCTTGATAAAATATGTTCATATATTCGATGAGCGTTAGTTATCCAGCGAAATTGGCTACACTTTAGTGAGTAGCTACACTTTTGAAACAATGTTCCTTATATAGGCTGATCAAGGAAAAAACTTGTTACTGTCCATCAGATGGTTATAACATAGAGAAATTGTATTCTTATTCCTTGTGTGACTCCCTATGATGTGGTTCAAACAGTCATAATACACACCTTAGAGTCAAGATTGATTGTGCTCACACTTAATAGTTCAAAGTGATTAATACGATCTTATTAGACTCACACTGTCAGATATATGTCTAGGTAAGCGGTATCCTCCAATGCTGTGTTACTCTTTACTTGCGTGGGCTGAACCCGGTCAGCGTGGAACACGCGCGGGTTGGATATTCTTGAACTAGGTACCTCACGTCTGTGGTACACAAAGCTATTTCCTTCCTTCCTAGTACTTTGTGCATAAAATATTTCCACGCACGCCACTCACAAATTTCCCTTTTCCGGGTGGCGTGCGTGGAAATATTTTATGCACACAGTACTAGGAAGGAAGGAAATAGCTTTGTGTACCACAGACGTGAGGTACCTAGTTCAAGAATATCCAACCCGCGCGTGTTCCACGCTAAGTGCGGGCCTGCGGATTTCACCTCTTGCCTTCGGAATCAAAAACCAAGCACACAAGGAATCGGAGTGACAAGCAGTTTCCATACACGCTGACCGGGTTCAGCCTACGCAAGTAAAGAGTAACACAGCATTGGAGGATACCGCTTACCTAGACATATATCTGACAGTGTGAGTCTAATAATAGTTCAAAGTGATTAATACGATCTTAAGTGTGAGCACAATCAATCTTGACTCTAAGGTGTGTATTATGACTGTTTGAACCACATCATAGGGAGTCACACAAGGAATAAGAATACAATTTCTCTATGTTATAACCATCTGATGGACAGTAACAAGTTTTTTCCTTGATCAGCCTATATAAGGAACATTGTTTCAAAAGTGTAGCTACTCACTAAAGTGTAGCCAATTTCGCTGGATAACTAACGCTCATCGAATATATGAACATATTTTATCAAGCTCCAGTATATATTTTTTATCTTCTTAAAGGTGGTAATCTAGTTTATTTTTATTTTTATTAAGGGAGACGTCCCTTTTTACACATCAATTCTCATTTATATTTACATTTGTTGTATAAACTGTATTTTAAATATTGTGAAGTAAAAGTTATTAATTTGCCTTCTGTTGTCTATACTATTTTTGACTAAGTGTGGTGGGATCTTAGCTTTAGCGCCCTCTTATTCTTTCTATCTTAGGAGTCTGAAAGTCAGCACAATGTTATTTAACAAACACTCCCCCAGATGGGCTATATAAATGGATCATCTACAACACATTTATAACAAAAAAAATCTAGGTTTTAAGATTCTGACATTATGGTGTCTGTCTAATTGATCCTGCTTAATATTTTTGTCTTGTCCTGAATAAGAAATTAGAAATAATACCAAAAAGGGGTTAGCCTAAGTTGTTACTATCTGCAGTAGACAGAGGCAGTATGTCTTCCTGGTGCCATTACTAACTAATGTGACAGTGAGTTGGGAAGTAGAAGAGCTATGCTATTAAAATGGACTGGTAAGGAGTTTAAACCAGGGCTCAATGCTGTTTACAGGCCCATTGTTTGAATTTGTTGAACTGCGCCTTAAAGCGACAATCTAGTCAAAACGAAACTTTCATGATGCAGATAGGGCATTTAGTTTAAAATAACTTTCCAATTTACTTTTATCATCACATTTGCTTTGTTCTCTTGGTATTCTTTGTTGAAAGATAAACCTAGGTAGACTCATAAACTGATTTCTAAGCCCTTGAAGGCCGCCTCTTATCTCAGTGCATTTTGACAGTTTTCACAGCTAGACAGTGCTAGTTCATGTGTGTGCCATATAGATAACATTGTGCTCACTCTTGTGGAGTTATTTATGAGTCAGCACTGATTGGCTAAAGTGCAAGTCTGTCAAAAGAACTGAAATAAGGGGGCAGGTGCTTAGATACAAGGTAATCATAGAGGTAAAAAGTGTATTAATATAACCGTGGTGGTTATGCGAGAATGGATAATAAAGGGAGTAGACTGTTCCTTTTAACCCTTTGAGTGCTAAGCTGAATTTAATATTTTTCTGTTTTTTTACTATTTTCAAAAAACATTTTTTTTTTACTTTTTATTTTTCCCCTCAGATCCCCAATACTAACACCGTTGGACAGGTTAGGCGATTACCTTTCCAATGGTGGGTCTTGGGGGTCTGTAGCTGCTTAGATCCCTGATATACAGGTTTCTAAGCAGCATGCCCCCTTTCCCTATACTTTGTATTGACAATTTTAAATAAAGTTGCACTGTGACGTCATCACATCATTGCGCGTGACGTCACTGCACGTAACTGGGTAGGAGCAGGTGGGGGCCTCCAGATTGCAAAAAAAGGTAGTTGAGTGTTAATGACTACTCTGAGCCGTCATTAGCACTCAAGGGGTTAAAAAGACATAATAAAGCAATAATATAATGCCATAATTATCTAAAGCTATTTAAAGGGATATGAAACCCATTTTTTTTCTTTCATAATTCATAGCATGCAATTTTAAGCAACTTTCTAATTTACTCCTATTATCAATTTTTCTTCGTTCTCTTTGTATCTTTATGTGAAAAGGCAGGAATGTAAGCTTAAGAGCCAGCCCATATTGGTTCATCTCCCTGGGTAGCGCTTGGTGATTGGGTGGCTGGTAACTCTGTTCATATATAGAAACGTAATAGCTTGCTTTGCTTTTGTAATCGTTTTAGGAAGCTGTAAACATACAGATTGACAAACATTTTATTTTAAAAGTAAGAAATCTTATGAACGCTACTTTCTATTTTTAAATCATTGCTAATTTTTAAAATGTTTTTTTTTTAAACTTCTAGGTTAATTGTTGCGCTACCTCTGCGTTTGACGGTTCATAAAAAGGATCTGTACATCTTTAGGCTCTTTCAGATGAAGCATTAGTGGAGTTTTCATAAAGGTAAGTACTTTGTATCTTAAACAACAAGTTATCGTTTGATCCTGATTCAGTTACATTTTTTTTGTGGCATAAAATACATTGTGATATTGGTGTTTTTTTTTCTTCTATTTAATTTTTTTGTAGAAGGAGAATACTTTAATCACTATTGTCTTTCAAAGCTGATTTCATCAGTGGATGATGTAGCCTTCTGAATGCTGCTGCCATTTTGTTCTTTAGAAAGCTGTATTTAGTAAATAAATGAGCTATAGATAAAAAATAACCTTTTACAAGCAAGATGTCAAGTCCTCACTTTTTATTTGCTTCAAGTTTTTTTTTTATCCATATTTGGGAATATTAAAGTGAATGTAAATTTTGATGCTAAAGTGCCCGGTTTTTCAAACTTCGATTAAAAACAGGGGCACTTTAATTCATCAAAATTTACATTTCACTCATGTTGTGAAAAAAAAAACTTACCTTTTAAACTTCACAGCAGCTCCAGCTTCCTCCACCCATTTCAAAGCCTCTTCCTGGGTCTAAGATGAGGCATCCAGCTTCCTCCAATCACAGCGTTGAATCAGACACTGATTCCCCCAGGGGGGGAAAGCTGTGATTGGAGGATGACCTATCAATAATTTCTGACATCAGAAATGGCTTGTGAGACCGGAGGAAGCTGGAGCTGCTGTGAAGTTTAAAAGGTAAGTTTTTTTTTTTTCACAACAGGAGTGAAATGTAAATTTTGATTAATTAAAGTGCCCCTGTTTTTAATCAGTTTTAAAAAACGGGCACTTTAGCATCAAAATTTACATTCACTTTAAAGGGATATGAAACCCAAAAAAAATATTTTGTGCTTCAGACTGTCTACCGTTTTAAAAAAAGTTTCCACTTTACTTCTGTTATCAAATTCGTTTCACTCCCATGATATTCTGTGTTGAAGAGATACCTAGGTAGGCATCTGCAGCACTACATGGCTGGAAATAGTGTTGCCATCTAGTGCTCTTGCAAATGGATAAACTTCTTGCAAAACTGCTACCGTATAATGCTGCAGAAACTGGCCGGCTCCAAAGCACATAGTCTTGCGTTTCAATAAAAGATACCAAGAGAATGAAGAAAATTGATAAGTAAATTAGAAACTTGTTTAAAATCACATGCTATATCTGAATCACGCAAGAAAATTCTTACTTTTTTGGTAATATGTATGTACAAAGTGATAGAATAAGCTTAAACAAATGTATTCAATTTACTAGTTCAATAAAGATATATATCTGCATTTATATATTTATTTATCTTTGCATGTCTGTCTGTCTGTCTGTCTGTATACGGTGGTGAAAAAATATCATTATAGTTTATTAGTCGAAAAGATTGCTAGTCAAAAGAGAAAGTTACTAGCCCACTCTGTATTAAATATAGTGAAAAGTATACATAAATATATTGAAATTATTACCATCCTCTGGCGTTCCCAGTCCATTTATCTTCATCAATCCATCATTTAACTCCACATTTTAGAGAATAAATAGTTTAGCTGTTTTACATCACATTTGGTCCCTTTATGTGTACAATCTACTTATGAATGACTTGCTGTTAGGGGTTTATGATTATAGACACTTTAAAGATGCCAAAAGGAATTATCTTGTGGATTTTCCTGAGATAACTACTAAAATACATATTTTATTTTGTTGTTCTAAAAACAGTTTTTTATTGTTTGTCATTTGCTGCCCCTTTTTTAATGAAATTATGTGAATACATTGTATTATAAGAACTAAGAGAAATGTTCAGTTATGAATAAACTGCAATGCATTTTTATTTATTTTGCCTGCTTTTCCTCTAATTTAATTGTGAAAATTGTACGTTTTCCACTCCCCCAGAGAAGGGGGGACTGCATTTTGTAGACTGTAAAGCCGTTATCGGTATGTGAAGGGGTCAACAATTAGGAGGCTTTTCAAGGGTTATATCTGCAAAAAAATGCAGTTTGCTAACAAAATGGCTGTTCAAATGCATTTAAAACATTTATTTTGTCTGCAGATCTTTTGCATTTCAGAGCTTAATTTCTGGCGCATTACTTTAAAGACCGACTTTAAAGTCTCTTTCATTTTGACTTGACTATCCCTTTAAACGTGCACGGTTTGCTTTGTGCATTTAGTATCCTTTGTTCAAGAGTGGAGCTAGGTAGATTCATAGATAATTAGCTAGTCTTTAGCTCTCTGGTTGCTACCATAGTGTACTTGTTCACTCTCCTGAATCTACCTAGGTTTGCTCTTCAACAAAGGATACCAACAAAATAAAGCAAAATTCTTATTATGTCAATTGGAGTTTTTTTTAAAATTTGTTTTCAGTTACACTATCTAACTCATGAATACTTCATTTTTAAGCATTTAATCAGTTTTTTTTTTATTATTTATATTGTTCTCATGCTATTTTTTGCACTGTCCTGTCTGGCTAACTAAAAGCTAATGGTCCCAGAAGTATAACAACTGAAGGTTGTTTATACAGCTGAATAATATAATAAAAAAATTGTAAAAAAAAAAAAAAGAATGATTACACTTTAAATAGGATTTTTTAAATGCAAAATAAGAACTTCGTAATGTTCTTTTACGTTCTGCAGCAGTATGTAAAAACAAAGTCTAAATCTCTTTGTCAAAAGGAAAAGAATCAGTAAAATATTTGTGCAATGAATTTTTAATTCTGATGTCTGCTATTTAATTGCTCAACCTGGCTTTATGAATTTGGCCAAACACTTCCCTTTGTGTAAAATAAAACAAGCATTTTCCTGTCCCTGTCTACATTGGGTTCCTTCCCTGTTTTGCAGATAAGACGATTGTCACATGTATATTTTACAACATGCACTAAATTTAGACCTCCTAAATGACATCTGGTTATCATTTTTTTTATATATATGTATATTTTGTTTGCAACTCAAGCCAGCAGTGTTCTGCAAAATTGTTTTTTACAGTTGTATTTTTATGTTTTTATTCATTTCACTTCAAGTAGGATTGAACAGATAAGACAGATAGCGCAATACAGATTGTTGTTATAGATCAACCAATTAGAATCCTTGTTAAGATGTGTTCTTTAGAGAGATGTAGCCTTACTAATTGTTAAATTGTGTTTCTCAAAGCTATTACGTCTATGAAACTCGCATTAAAAAATAACGCTTTTTAGACACCTTACAATAATATTGAGTGACATATTAAAGGGACAGTAAAGACCTTGAGAATTTATCCAAAAAGTTTAGTAATGTCCAGTAAAACGACTTTATACTTTCGTAATTTTATTTTGCCCCCTTTTCATGTAATTTGGCACAGAAAATGATGGATTTTTAAACGTCTATTTTGTATAGAGATCTTTTGAAATATTGTTGATATATGCTAGGTGCATATTAAAAATATTGTAATTTCCCTGCAATCTTTGTCTGATAATGACTGTGTATCTCTTATATTTCAGTCTAATTTCAAAGGCAATATTTTATGTTAAATTAGTAATTTGGTTTATGCACTTAGAGAAAGTAAAGTCATTGCTATACTGTCAATTGATTTCAAGAGCTAATGGCTTTTGTTACCATTGGTCCTGTCACTGCTGGTAATAGGGCTACTTTTTATTGCACAATGCAGCTTAAAGGGACAGTCTACTCCAGCATTTTTAATTTTTAAAAATATAGCTAATCCCTTTATTACTAGGCTGACCATATTGCCGCTTTAAGAAGGAACACATATGAAAAATACATATGTGAGGGTTCTTATACAAAACCATTTCTTTAAACAGCCCTGAAAACGGCCCTGACATATGTATTTTTCATATGTGTCCCTTTTTAAAGCGGCAATATGGTCAGCCTATTTATTACCCATTCTCCAGTTTTGCATAACCAACAAGGTTATATATTATTAATAAACTTTTAACCTCTATGATTAACTTGTATCTAAGCCTCTACAGACTGCCCCCTTATTTCAGTTCTTTTGACAAACTTGCATTTTAGCCAATCAGTGCTGAATCATAAATAACTCCATGGGAGTTAGCGCATTGTTATCTATATGGCACACATAAACTAGCACTGTCTAGCTGTGAAAAACTATTGAAATGTACTGAGATAAGAGGCGACCTTCAAGGGATTAGAAATTAGCATATGAACCTACCTAGGTTTAGCTTTCTACTAAAGAATACCTAGAAAACAAAGCAAATGTGCTGATATGAGTAAATTGAAAAGTTGTTTAAAATTGCATGCCCTATCTAAATCATGAAAGTTTATTTTGACTAGACTGTCCCTTTAAGGTATATCGATTGGGTGCATACAGTTATTTACAATAAAGTTTTGTATTTAGTTTGTTGAAATTTTTAAAGAATTAGTTAATAATTTGTATTGCATTTCTGCATATGTTATTGTCCTTTTTAATCCTTGGCAGATACTAAAGAACTGAGCTATTTTTTTTTTAAAGTGCTTGAGAGGATATTGTCCGCAGTAGAAGCCTAGAAGTGGCCCACCCCTGGCTTTGGGTTTTACCGCCTTATGGAAGATAAGGGCTTAGAGTGAAAACATAATTTATGTAAGAACTTACCTGATAAATGTATTTCTTTCATATTGGCAAGAGTCCATGAGCTAGTGATGTATGGGATATACAATCCTCTGAGGGGCAAAGTTTCCCAAACCTCAAAATGCCTATAAATACACCCCTCACCACACCCACAATTCAGTTTAACAAATAGCCAAGTAGTGGGGTGATAGAAAAAGGAGCATACAAAAAGAGGAACTGAAAATATAATTGTGCTTTTATACAAAAATCACAACCACCATAAAAAGGATGGGTCTCATGGACTGTTGCCAATATGAAAGAAATTAATTTATCATGTAAGTTTTTACATAAATTGTTTTCTTTCATGTAATTGGCAAGAGTCCATGAGCTAGTGATGTATGGGATAGTAATACCCAAGATGTGAAACTCCACAGAAGAGCCATTTTCCACTGAAAAAAATCCACAACCAAAAGAATAAGTTTTTCTTAGAATTGAAAAGAAAAAAACTTAAAAAACATAAGCAGAGGAATCAAACTGAAACAGCTGCCTGAAGAACTTTTCTACCAAAAACTGCTTCCGAAGAGGCAAATACATCAAAACGGTAGAATTTAGTAAATGTATGCAAAGAAGACCAAGTTGCTGCTTTGCAAATCGGATCAACTGAAGCTTCATTCTTAAAAGCCCACGAAGTGGAGACTGATCTAGCGGATTGAGCTGTGATTCTCTGAGGCGGGGCCTGACCCGAATCCACATAAACCTTATTAATCAAAAGCTTTAACCAAGATGCCAAGGAAATGGCAGAAGCTTTCTGACCTTTCCTAGAACCAGAAAAGACAACAAATAGATTACAAGTCTTCCTGAAATCTTTAGCAGCTTCAACATAATATTTCAAAGCTCTTACAACATCCAGAGAATGTAAGGCTCTTCTCCAAAGAATTCTTAGGATTAGGACACAAAGAGGGGACAGCAATTTCCCTATTAATGTTGTTAGAATTTACAACTTTAGGTAAAAATTTAAATGAAGTCTGCAAAACTGCCTTATCTTGGTGAAAAATCAGAAAAGGTGACTAGAAAGAACAGATAATTCAGAAACTTTTCTAGCTGAAGAGATAGCCAAATGGAACATCCAGAGAATGTAAGGCTCTTCTCCAAAGAATTCTTAGGATTAGGACACAAAGAGGGGACAGCAATTTCCCTATTAATGTTAGAATTTACAACTTTAGGTAAAAATTTAAATGAAGTCCGCAAAGCTGCCTTATCTTGGTGAAAAATCAGAAAAAGTGACTAGAAAGAACAGATAATTCAGAAACTTTTCTAGCTGAAGAGATAGCCAAATGGAACAACACTTTCCAAGAAAGTAGTTTAATATCCAAAGAATGCATAGGCTCAAAAGGAGGAGCCTGTTAAGCTCTAAGGACCAAATTAAGACTCCAAGGAGGAGAGATTAATTTAATGACAGGCTTGATACGGATCAAAGCCTGAACAAAACAGTGAATATCAGAAAGTTTAGCAATCTTTCTGTGAAATAAAACAGAAAGAGCAGAGATTTGTCCCTTCAAGGAACTTGCAGACAAACCTTTATCCAAACCATCCTGAAGAAACTGTTAAATTCTAGGAATTCTAAAAGAATGCCAGGAGAATTTATGAAAAGAACACCATGAAATATGTCTTCCAAACTCAATAATAAATCTTCCTAGAAACAGATTTACGAGCCTGTAGCATAGTATCAATCACTGAGTCAGAGAAACCTCTATGACTAAGCATTCAATTTCCATACCTTCAAATTTAATGATTTGAGATCCTGATAGAAAAACGGTCCTTGAGACAGAAGATCTGGTCTTAAAGGAAGTGGCCATGGTTGACAACTGGACATCCCCACAAGGTCCGCATACCAGAACCTGTGAGGCCATGCTGTTCTACCAGAAACACAAATTAATGTTCCATGATGATCTTGGAGATCACTTTTGGAAGAAGAGCTAGAGGCGGGAAGATATAAGCAGGTTGGTAAAACCAAGGAACTGCTAACGTATCCACCGACTCCGCCTGAGGATCCCTGGACCTGGACAGATACCTGGGAAGTTTCTTGTTCAGATGGGAAGCCATCAGATCTATTTCTGGAAGACCCCACATCTGAACAATCTGGAAAAACACATCTGGAAGGAGTGACCACTCCTCCGGATGTAATGTCTGATGGCCGAGGTAATCCGCTTCCCTAATTGTCTACACCTGGAATATGTACCACAGAAATTAGACAAGAGCTGGATTCCGCCCAAGCAAGTGTCCAAGATACTTCTTTCATAGCCAGGGAGCTGTGAGTCCCACCCTCATGATTGACATATGCCACAGTTGTGACATTGTCTGTCAACAAATTAATGGTTCTCTCTTTAATAGAGGCCAAACCTGAAGAGCCCTGAAAATAGCACAGAGTTCTAAAATATTGATTGGTAACCTCGCCTCTTGAGATTTCCAAAACCCTTGTGCTGTCAGAGATCCCCAGACAGCTCCCCAACCTGAAAGACTTGCATCTTTTGTGATTACAGTCCAGGTTGGATGAACAAAGGAGGCCCCTTGAACTATACAATAGTGGTCTAACCACCAAGTCAGAGAGAGTCGAACATTGGGATTTAAGGATATTAATTGTGATATCTTTGTATAATCCCTGCACCATTGATTCAGCATACAAAGCTGAAGTGGTCTTATATGAAAACGAGCAAAGGGGATCGCGTCCGATGCTGCAGTCATGAGACCTAAAACTTCCATGCACAAAGCCACTGAAGGGAATGACTGAGACTAAAGGTTCCGACAACCTGAAACCTTTTTTATTCATCTCCTGTCTGTTAGATTCAGTGTCCATGACTCTTTCTCTATCTGGAAACCTAAAAAGGTGACCCTTGTCAGAGGAATCGAGGAACTTTTTGGTAAATTGATCAACCATGTCTTTGAAGAAACAACACTAGTTGATTTGTGTGAGATTCTGCAGAATGTAAAGACTGAGCTAGTACCAAGATATTGTCCAAATAAGGAAACACCACAATACCCTGCTCTCTGATTACAGAGAGTAGGGCACCGAGAACCTTTGAAAAAATTATTGGAGCTGTTGCTAGGCCAAATGGAAGAGCGACAAATTGGTAATGCTTGTCTAGAAAAAAGAATCTCAGAAACCGATAGTGATCTGGATGAATCGGGATGTGAAGATATGCATCCTGTAAGTCTATCGTGGACATATAATGACCTTGCTGAACAAAAGGTAGAATAGTCCTTATAGTCACCGTTTTGAAAGTTGGCACTCTTACAAAACGGTTCAAAATTTTCAGATCCAGAACTGCCCTGAATGAATTTTCTTTCTTTGGGACAATGCATAGATTTGAATAAAACCCCAGACCCTGTTCCTGAAACGGAACTGGTATAATTACCCCTCAAAGCTCTAGATCTGAAACACACTTCAGAAAAGCCTGAGCCTTCACTGGATTTGCTGGAACGCGTGAGAGAAAAAATCTTCTCACAGGAGGTCTCATTCTGAATCATATTCGATACCCTTGAGAGACAATGCTCTGAATACAATGATTTTGGACAGAACCAAATAAATTGTTACCTTGGAAAGAAAGAGATAGTAATCTAGACTTAGATACCATGTTAGCATTCCAATATTTGAGCCACAAAGCTCTTCTAGCTAAAATAGCTAAAGACATAGATTTAACATCAATTTTGATAACATCAAAAATAGCATCACAGATAAAATGATTAGCATGTTGAAGCAAGCGAACAATGCTAGAAAAATCAGAATCTGTTTACTGTTGCGCTAAGCTTTCCAACCAGAAGGTTGATGTAGCTGCAACATCAGCTATATAAATTGCAGGCCTGAGAAGATAGCCAGAAAATAAATAAGCTTTCCTCAATTAAGATTCATGTTTCCTATCTAAAGGATCCTTAAAAGAAGTACTATCTTCCATAGGGATAGTAGTACGTTTGGCAAGAATAGAAATAGCCCCATCAACTTTGGGGATTTTTTCCCAAAACTCCAATCTGGCTGCTGGCAAAGGATACAACTTTTTAAACCTAGAAGAAGGAATAAAAGAAGTACCAGGCCAGGCCTATTCCATTCATTAGAAATCATATCAGAAATAGCATCAGGAGCTGGAAAAACCTTTGGAGTAACCACAGAAGGTTTATAAACAGAATTAAAACATTTACTAGTTTTAATATCAAGAGGACTAGTTTCCTCAATATCCAAGTAATTAACACTTATTTCAACAAGGAACAAATATACTCCATCTTAAAGAGATATATAGATTTGTCAGTATCAATATCTGAGGTAGGATCTTCTAAATCAGATAGATCCTCATCAGAGGAGGATAATTCAGTATGTTTTCTGTGATTTGAAAATTCATCATCTTTATGAGAAGTTTTAAAAGACCTTTTTACGTTTTATTAGAATCTAAGAAAATTAAGAAAACAAGAGAGGCGCCTGTGTGTACCAATAATAGAGCCAAATAATTGCATTCAATAAACCCTAGACAGGGTACTCACATTTGTGAGGAGCACTCAGACAGTGCTATTAGGCGCAGGCTGGATATTTAGCAGCAACCCAGCTCACTGATCTGCCTGGTTGCAGGAAAAAGATGGCATCGAATCTGAAGGAGATAAGACAGACAAGGCCGTCTGTGTGTACCAGTACAAGACCAAGTGATATCATCAAAAGAAAGTCTTATTCAGGGTACTAACATTTGTGAAGAGCACTCAGACAGTCCTATTAGACACAGACTGGATATTTGGCAGCAACCCAGCTTACGGATCCAACCGATAGCAGGAACAATTGAACAAGAGAGTCCCAAGGCACAGAGGTCCCAATAGATTTGGAATACAGAGGGAAGCTACAGGGGTGCTGCAATGAGTGCAGCCAGAAGCTCCCTAGGGGAGTGGTAGGTAGGCAGTGTCAGTATATTTATAAGAATCTTAGCAGTACTCTCCAAATAATATGTGAGTATATGGCAGGGTTATAACTTAATATATTTAACATTCTTTCTTTAAACTAATGCCACAATCAAATATACTAAGACAATAAAATTAATATAAATTCCTGAATTCTTTATTATTAGTTAATATCTATGAACACATTTGAAATATATTTATGGGAACCAGAATATGAATCAATATAATATGCGTTTAAAAACTATTAAAATATGCTATCATTCGAGTTCATACACGTTTACCTTATTCACAATAGCCTTTCATTCAGAGTTGCATTTAAAATATCACAATGAGACTTAAGATAGCAGCTACTAACAATTAACAGTGCTAAGTTAAACAATAGTACAATATACACTTCTATTAAAACATCAGAAATTGTATATATTATTTGTGCCAATAGCCAAACTCTGAATTATAACTCTATATTTGCACAGATAAAACAATTTAGCATTAAGGATATATGTTTAACAATACATGGACTATGAATATGAGCTAAAATACAAATTGCTCTTTAAATTTATTTACTACAGCAGTCTTTTAATACATTACTAAGATAAACACCAATCGATATCCAGTATTTCTTAATAGGAACAATCTCACCTCAGAATGCAAAAATTGGGGATATCCGCATATGGATCATAAAAGTAGCTGTGTCTTTATAATAACTGCAGCTGTTATTTTTCCTTCAGGGTTAGCCAGCAGCAGTCTCTTGCAGCCCTCCATGCTTGGGGTTAAATCATCTGATCTCACCCCTCCCCTTTTTTTGATCAGTACCCATCATTGGTGAGATTGGAAGCTTGTCTCGGATTGGCCCTTGGCAACTGAACATGGATTGGTTCATCTGGGAATGCATGTTGTCAGGGGGATGCATCCCTGCAACAACCAATCGTCTCTTGGCTGTAATACCTGCATTGCAACACCGGATTTTGTCCATCGGGGGCAGCATGACAACAACACAGCAATACATTTCACCATCCAACATTTTTAACAATTCAATATTTCTATGAAGTGGTTATTCATTAGACCATAACTTCCTGCATCAATCACTCACAATATTATTTATAGATGGGGTAGTATCATATCATTTTTCTGATTATTTTAATATGAAACATCATGTGTCTTTAACATTATATTATATTAAAGTAATTATACTTCCAATTATTCCAGATTGATAACATTTAAAAATCCTGACATTGCATTCATGCAAATACAGCATGTTTCACATTTCTAACAAATTCTGAATGCATGAATCTTGTCTATGGTCCATCTGAAAAAAAATAAGTGTTATTAATCATTTCTTTTTATGTCCACAAATATTCTTAAAAACACAGATGCCAAGACATTTTATGCTTTAAAAAAAAAAAAAAATATATATATATATATATATATATATATATATATATATATATATATATATATATATATATATATATATATATATATATATATATATATATACACACACACACATTCTTTTCTCTGCAGTGTTCAAAATTATACAAAAATCCAGCAGACCATAGATTGTTATATATTTATTCATCCAGATATCTTATTAAATCAGTTGCTCTTATAATTTTCATTAGATTTCTGGAAAACAGAGAGAATAAAAAAAAAATGTTTTTTATTTTTGAGTCCATGGTTCAGTGCTTGTATACTCCTCCAGATGTAGTGTCTGCATTATGTATATTTAAGTGTCAGAGTTACATAGCAGGGGTCATTTGCATTTGAATGTAAGTGGTCACATTCCCACAAAATATATCACTTAAACTAGACTTCTAGGCAACGTAGGAGATTTTATCACATATTTCCAGGTAGTGGCCACATATGGTCTCTTGAAATGGCTGTTAAAGTTAAATAAACCAAATGTTTTATTGTTCTCACTTGGATGTTTAAAATAACTTTGCCTACTGAATGGGGGGAGAACTGAACATGAGTTAAAGGGCCATAATACCCAAATGTTTAAACACTTGAAAGTGATGCAGCATAGCTGTAAAAAGCTGATTAGAAAATATCTCCTGAACATCTCTAAGTAAAAAAGAAAGATATTTTACCTCAAAAGTTCCTCAGTAGCCACATCCCATTGTAAAGGATTTCTAAGCAGCATTTTAGTGTGTTTGTCCTGGGACATCTGAAGGGACTAGCATCGTGCACTCTCATATTATTTCACCAATCAGGTAAAGGAAACTTACTATGAAATCTCATGAGAGTTAAGTCAAATCTCATGAGATCACAGTAAGAGTTCATGACCTCAGCACTGCTGATGCTGATTGGCTGCTGTTCATTTCTTCATTTTTTTTAATTTTTTTACCTGCAGCTGGGAGCAGCTGAGTATAACTTTTTACACAGAACTTACTCTGCTGAGCTGAGGAAATTGTGAGGTAAAATATCTTCCTTTTTTATATAGAGATGCTCAGGTGATATTTTCCTGTCAGCTTTTTACAGTTATACTGCATCAGTTTCAAGTGATTTAGCATATGAGTATTATGTCCCTTTAAGTCAATTTTTCTGAATGAATGAATCATTTGCTACTGACTAGCCAAATATATGATTAATATATAAATATATATATATATATATATATATATATATATATATATATATATATATATATATATATATATATATATATATATATATATATATATATCTTTACTTATACCTTGACAGCAGGAAAGGCACGGTTTCAGTATGTAAAATTGTTAATAAAATATCAGTATATATATATATATATACTGTATATATATATATATATAATTCGAGAGGAGAGATGGCGGAGATCCCAAAAGGAGGTGCGCTTGTGGCCGCAAACAGATGGAGAGAGAGAGGTCAGTGGTAGACCGCACTCTTAATAAATGGATGATTCAGAGAAGACCTGTAGAGGAAATAAGAGGCGCCACATCGAGTAGTATAGTCTAGTTGATCATGCAATAAGAGGATCCATAGCCTCTAGTAGTGGCAACTCACCAGATGCAGCGGCTCAACCGGAGTGCCGTCCAATGCAACACGGGACCCACACAGTCGCCCGTATGACTCAGAGAAGCGTCAGGATGCGTCCGACATAAGAGCAGGTAACCGGATGAGCCAATCAGGTAAGGCCAAAGGGGAATGCAGTTAGAGTAGAGACAGCAAGCTCGAAAATGACAGTCTAGGAGCACGGATAGTGTAAAAGTGTAAACTTTATTGGTTACACAGAGGGTAGCAATAGCGACGCATTTCTCAGCAACATAAAATGCTGTTTCATCAGGCTAGACCTGATGAAACAGCATTTTATGTTGCTGAGAAACACGTTGCTATTGTTTAATGACAATAATCTAGTGTGCATTAGAATCTCCTATATAGTGGACCTCCACTATGTGATGTGAATATTAAAGAGTAAATGATCCTTATTGGACCGCACAAATTGTTGCCAGCGTGAAAACGAGTGCTGTGTATACTGGGGATACAACTTCATAAATGTGTGACTCACTAACTTGTGCTAGATGCTCCACACCGTTCATATAAGATCTATATGTGGCAGACTATGTGGGACTAATGTTTCTATATAAGGACCATCAAAATTTAAAAGTGATATGTTAAAATTGATAAGGTGTATACTTTTTTCCTTGTGATAATAATAATAATAATAGTGATCAACACCCTCATTGAACACAGTGTTTAATGCTACCATAAAACTAAAGTAAATAATAAATGTTATATATTAAAAGTGGAAAATAATATCTATTAATACCCGAAATATATGTTTCAGGCATACTCAAAAAAATACTCATATAAATATATACATATTGTTGGGTGTGAGTGTAACACTCTAAGAGATGTGTCTGACTCATAATTTGCTAAATCACCCTAATAATTATATATGTATAAACAATTAATATATATATGAAAAAATGAATAGAATGACATGCTGATCCATTTCCATAGTTACATTCCCTCCCATATCATTTGATATATTACCCATATATTGGTCAACCATCAGCATGTCATTTTATTAATTTTTTTCCATATATATATATATATTAATTGTTTTTTTGAGTATGCCTGAAACTTATATTTAGGGTATTAATAGATATTTTCCACTTTTAATATATAACTTTTATTATCTTATATCAATGGTGTGGAGCATCTAGTTAGTGAATCACACATTTATTAAGTTATATCCCCAGTATACACAGCACTCATTTTCACGCTGGCAACAATTTGTGCTGTCCATAAGGATCATCTGCTCTTTAATATTCACATCACATAGTGGGGGTCCACTATATAGGAGATTCCAATTCACACTAGATTTTGTCATAGCTACGTAAAACACCTAACAGACAGCGCCCTCACGGGCAGCCTATAGGATACTACCCAGTACTTCCGGATCGTGACTTCCACCATGTCACGTGATAGCTACGTAAGCACATGATAGTATTCAGGTTAGCACTCCATGGGGAGTATGGGGAGTGTTTTTCTCCATTTCCACTCTTTTGATTGGCGAAAAATCTTGATTCTATCTAGTTCCGTTTACAAATTTACGATAACTAGCTCACTACTTTTATTCACTTTCCATTTGGACATATGGATTTAATATAGAAGAGAAAAAACATATTCATATCCAAAATAATCATACCTATGACTCTTTAAGGTAAGATTATTAACACTGTTTATTGCATGCTCTCAATACCGACATATATATACAAAAATTAACAAAAAATAAAAAACGAATAACAAAAATCTAATTCTACATTAAGGTTGGGTAAGAGGATCTGATGTAAATTATACATTATTTACTCCTTTTTTTTTTTTTTTTTTTTTTTACAGATATTTTATATAGATGTTCATACCAATTTGACTATTAAATGAATTATTCAATATATATATATATATATATATATATATATATATATATATATATATATATATATATATATATATATATATATATATATATATATATATGTATATACCGATGAGATATACATTTTCAAGAAAAGGTTAAGTATCTGGGAACTCCCCAGATGTTAATGTGCTAATTTGTATCATTATTGATGAGGCTAGGAAGTGTATTTAAAGGCTATTCATTATATTTTTATTTTTATTTTTGATATTTTATTAAATAATTTTTAACATTTTTACATACTGGAACCGTGCCTTTCCTGCCTACCTACCACTCCCCTAGGGAGCTTCTGGCTGCACTCATTGCAGCACCCCTGCAGCTTCCCTCTGTATTCCAAATCCATTGGGACCTCTGTGCCTTGGGACTCTCTTGTTCCATTGTTCCTGCTATCGTTTGGATCAGTAAGCTGGGTTGCTACCAAATATCCAGTCTGTGTCTAATAGCACTGTCTGAGTGTTCTTCACAAATGTGAGTACCCTGAATGAGAGTTTCTTTTTATGATATTACTTGGTCTTGTACTGGTACACACAGGCGGCCTGTCTGTCTTATCTCCTTCAGATTCTATGCCATCTTTTTCCTGCATCCAGGCAGATCAGTGAGCTGGGTTGCTGCTAAATATCCAGCCTGCGCCTAATAGCACTGTCTGAGTGCTCCTCACAAATGTGAGTACCCTGACTAGGTTTTTTTTTTAATGCGATTATTTGGCTCTATTATTGGTAAACACAGGCGCCTCTCTTGTTTTCTTAATTTTTCTTAGAGACATCTACATGTGAGGAGAGTGCAGCATTTTCCCATTTCTGTCATTTGATACCATCAAGCAACAGCTTCATCCACAAATGGATATTTTCTTATAGAGATATTTGTTTGCCTATTATATGGTACATCATTTTATATTTTCATAATTTGCTTAATATTTATTACCATTTCTCTTATAGCGCCCCCTTTCTAGAGGTAGCCTTTCTAGCTTCTCTATCATTATGTTTATTAGAAGGCGGAATTGCAGACAAAGCCTTCTGAATCGCATCAGCAATAAAATCTTTTATATTCTCAGGGATATCATGTACATTAGATGCTGAAGGAACAACAGGCATTGTACTAGTACTGATGGATACATTCTCTGCATGTAAAAGATAATCATGACAACTGTTACATACTACAGCTAGAGATATAATCTCCGCTAACTTACAACAGATACACTTATCTTTGGTAGAACTGTTATCAGGCAACAGGAATCCAACAGTGGTTTCTGAGACAGGATCAGATTGAGACATCTTGCAAATGTAAGAGAAAAAAACAACATATAAAGCAAAATTATTATATTATATGGTAGTTTCAGGAATGGGAAAAAAATTCAAACAGCATAGCCTTTTGAGCATAGAAAAAGGCAAGAGGCATATAGGAAGTGGGGTTTAAATATTAAAAATATTTGGGCCAAGTATGACGCACAACGCAAAACGACATTTTTTTGCGCTAACACCATCCGGAAATGACGCAACTCGCGTCATAGGAGACTCAACCTTGTGCAAGGAAACCTGGCGTCAACTAAGTTGCCGGAAATGACGAATCTGCGTCACCGAACATACCTTCGCGCCAAAAAAATTATTGCGCCAAAAATGACGCAATAAATATCAGCATTTTGCGCCCGCAAAATTTAATGAAAACAGTCAATTTTGAAACTGATAGTCTGCAAAAGAAAATATACATAAACCTGACTCATGGCAAATATAAGTACAATACATATATTTAGAACTTTACATTAATACATAAAGTGCCAAACCATAGCTGAGAGTGTCTTAAAGAAATAAAAACATACTTACCGAAAGGCACCCATCCACATATAGCAGATAGCCAAACCAGTACTGAAACAGTTATCAGTAGAGGTAATGGGATATGAGAGTTTATTGTCGATCTGAAAAGGGAGGTAGGAGATGAATCTCTACGACCGATAACAGTGAACCTATGAAAAGATTTCCCGTGAGGAAAACCATAGAATTCAATAGGTAATACTCCCTTCACGTCCCTCTGATATTCACTGTACTCTGAGAGGAATCGGGCTTCAAAATGCTGAGAAGCGCATATCACGGAAGAAAATCAAGCACAAACTTACTTCACCACCTCCATAGGAGGCAAAGTTTGTAAAACTGAATTGTGGGTGTGGTGAGGGGTGTATTTATAGGCATTTTGAGGTTTGGGAAACTTTGCCCCTCCTGGTAGGATTGTATATCCCATACGTTACTAGCTCATGGACTCTTGCCAATTACATGAAAGAAAATCATACGTTGCTGCTGAGAACTTTCTTTGAGCATTACATTACTGCATGGGTTAACAAATTTGTTTAAAATGTAGGAGCCAGGTATACTTTTAGGAGGCAGAAAGAGGTATTTATATATATAAAGATATATGGAGAGTAACCAACAACATTGACAAGCCAGGGGTAAAGTTCGAGCTGCCCTGTCAATTATTTTGCTCCTACACTTTGTAAATTATTGACTATATATAGTATGCTTCTTTGATTATGATATTTACAGCTGTATATCATCTTCCTGTGATGTCATAGGCATGTAAATAAATAAAATAAATTTTATGATTACACCAAAAGTTTAAGGGAATGCCAAGTGTGTCGCAAAGCAAAATACTTTGTAAAATACCAGTATATCTTAAACTATGGAGAACTAGAAAATAAAGGCAATAAACTTCAGTGCAGCTGTAAGACATTGAGCTGCAGTCAGTTCTGCTATGCACTGGATCAAGTTAATCCATACTATCCATATCCATGAAGGTTTATTTACATGGTTATTAAAAGTTGTTGATTAAAATGCATTTTATGCAAAGCAAAATACTTAAAGGGACAGTAAAGTCCAAATTAAAAATTCATGATTCAGATAGATCATGTAATGTTAAACAACTTTCCAATTTACTTTTATCATCAAATTTGCTTTGTTCTCTTGGTATTCTTTGTTGAAGGCTTAACCTAGGTAGACTCATATGCTAATTTGTAAGCCCTTGAAGGCTGCCTCTTATCTAAATTTTACAGTTTTTCACAGCTAGAGGGCGTTAGTTCATGTGTGTCTTATAGATAACATTGTGCTCATGCCAGTGGAGTTAGTTATGAGAGGGCACTGACTGGCTAAAATGCAAGTCTGTGAAAAGAACTGAGATAAGGGGGAAGTCTGTAGAGGCTTAGATACAAGGTGTTTCAGAGGTAAAAAGTGTATTAATATAACAGTGGTCGTTATGCAAAACTGGGGAATGGTAAAAGGGATTATCCATCTTTTTACACTAATATATTTGGTGTTTACTGTCCTTTTTAAAGTGTTTTAATGCACCTGATACATAAATAGTATGCAGTATACTTTCTTTTGGAAGCAGTATTAGCGTGTTCATTGTGATCTTATTATGAGTCCTTAGTTAAAGGGACAGTCTAGTCCAAAATAAACTTTCATAATTCTGATAGAGAATGTAATTTTAAAAAAAATTCAAATTTACTTTTATCACCAATTTTGTTTTGTACTCTTGATGTTCTTAGTTGAAAGCTAAACCTAAGAGGTTCATATGCTAATTTCTAAGGCCGCCTCTTCTTTTTGACAGTTTTTCACCACTAGAGGGTGTTAGTTCATGTGTGTCATATAGATAACACTGTGCTCGCGCACGTGGAGTTCAGGCGAGCCAGCTATGATTGGCTAAAATTGCTAAACTAGGGAATGGGTAATAAAGGGATTATCTATCTTTTTAAACAATAAAAATTCTGGTGTTGACTGTCCCTTTAAGAGTTTTCTCATGTTTATTCCAAGTTATTATTAGCAGAATTTTACAAAACAGATATCTGTTGCGTGTGACACACCTAAAAGTGGCCAAACAGTCCTCAAAGGAAAAAAAGACATTCATACAGCAGGGTTTATTTTTGTTTATGTATGGGCAACATATTCTTCATAGCCTCCTTAAAGGGACACTGAACCCAAAAAAAATATTTCGTGATTCAGATAGAACATGGAATTTTAAGCAACTTTCTAATTTACTCCTATTATCAAATTTTCTTTATTCTCTTTGTGTCTTTATTTGAAATGCAATAATGTAAGTTTAGATGCTGGCCCATTTTTTGGTGAACAACCTGGGTTGTCCTTGCTGATTGGTGGATAAATTCATCCACCAATAAAAATGTGCTGTCCAGAGTGCTGAACCCAAAAAAACAGCTTAGATGCCTTCTTTTTAAAATAAAGATAGCAAGAGAATGAAGAAAATTTGATAATAGTAATCAATTAGAAAGTTGCTTAAATTGCATGCTCTATCTGAATCATGAAAGAAAAAAAATTGGGTTCAGTGTCCCTTTAAGTAGGCCGTTATTCCTTGTATAAAGACTTGATGTTACTAATAACCGGTATTTTGCTCTGTAATAAAACATTTTCAGTGTAAAAGCATTTTTTCCCAATAATAAACCTTTATTTTGCATTTAATATGTATATCAATTAGTGAAATATTATATTTTAATATATTATGAGTGTTTTGTTATGCTTATATTCAAGTGTTAAAAATATTTTTTATGGTCATTTTCTTTAGCGAGTTTGTTCTGTCTCTAATCATTCTTTATAGAGTAGTTTAGTGGCCGGATTTTATATGTCATTCTGCAGATGTGTATCTGAAAGGAAATACATGACTCTTGATCTATCAGTTTTACTGATTTACTGTTGCTACTTGTCTCATTGTCTTTCATTCAGTCTCAAACCACTCCACACCCCTTTAATTTTCAGTGCATATGTATCAACATCAAGGGCCATAATGCTCAAAATTGAAATACATGCACTGTTATTTAAACCCTGCACTTGGCTCATAAACCTATTGTAATCAACAAATGCTTAATAAAAATACAATGCAATAGCACTTACTTTGAATTTTAAATGAATGTTTTTATTTATTTTTTCTAGCAATTTTCAGTTACTTTAATTTTCCCTCTCCCTGTATCGTCCATCAGTCAATCACAAAACACATACACATATATACTGCTCACTTTTCAACATGCTCAGTAGGAGCTAGTGCCTCAGTAAGTGTGCATATAAACAGATTGTGCACATTCTGAAATACAAAGTAAATTAGGTAAATGTATGCTCTATCTTGTATATCATAAAAGTTTACTTTGTTCTTCAGTGTCCCTGTAAGTCTTGTGAAGTGAAATGGGTGTGGTTTTAGAAAAGTCCCCTAGAAGCTAATGGGATAAGGTTACAAGAGAGGTAGGTTTTGGGCAGAGGAGTAGGGGTGGTTAGGAGAATATGTGCAGACATTGCATAGGTATAGGAGGTAGTAGTGTTATGTAGGGCCTTGCTTGTTCGGGTCTGATGTCTAAAGGATGCCAATACGTCAATAGGCAGAGGTACAGCTGCCGAGGAGCGATGTGTGAGGAAGATCAGTATGGCAGAGACATAATGGATTGCAGATGGGTGCACTGTCATTTGGAATCCCTGAAAAAATTGAGTTACAATAATCAAATGTTTTAGTGATGTTAACTGAAATTGAATTCACTCAGTTTCTCATATTTTCAATTTACTACATTAGTAGAACCTTGGAGGGTCACAAATGTCATGAGTATTCCATGAATTGGAAAAATTAATCCAAATAGTTAAAGGGTCAACAACCTGTTTTATAGGGAGCTCTGATGATTGCTTATTTTTGCACTGATGAACATTACATGTTATGTGCAGTGATTGTGCCTATAATTATTTCCTTTTAAATGATAGGTTTGTCTGTTTAGCTGTAACATGGATTGCATTTTGTGTGTATATAGATACACACACACACACACCTCCATAGACTCTCAATGAGTTCAGATTTCTGACTTTCTCCACCACTGGGTACTTAAATCTGTGTTATGAAATAATACTTTGATTCTAAGAGAAAATAAACATATTAATAAACATTATAAAAGAACATTGTATTGAAATGATTACATGGTCTAATTCGATCTAACTCTTCTTCCCTGTCTGCCCAAAACCAGCAGTTCTCTGAGGCTTCAGAATGGCATATTATATATGCATTTAACCCCTTTGTAAGGGTTAAACACATAGCATTTCTGGGTCGCTATTACTGATATGACATGCTCTAACAAATTAGTGCATGTATTTTTGCACTAAAATGTCCCTTTAATCTTTTGGAACGAGTACCTAAGTGTCTTTATACTAGACCAATACATTATGTTTGTCAGTGAGATTGTTGCACTGAAGATGCAGCTATATCACATATACTCTTAAAATTGATCCTTCGCTCCATCAAAATAAATTGCATCGGACTAACTGAAACCTTCAATCTTCTGCTAATGTGGTCTTGGTGTTGGGAGAAATATGTTCCACAATAAAAATAAAATAAAAAAAACCTTTCTCCTTATTGACATTTGCCAAGGTACATTTTATATGGCTTTGGAGAATTTTCCACTAATATATTTTCCATAGAGAACTTGTCTGTTAAATAGAAACAAGCCCAAGCTTTGAGTTTGTCTCGCAATTTTTTTCTTAGCAAGTATTATGCAAATTTTATGTAAATAAAGAAAACTATTTCCACAGAATTGGGCTGTGAGAAATCCTTATCAATGCATTGAAGTGTAATTTTTTGTTTGTTTTAATGCTGAAATATTGCAGATTTTCCCCCAACTGTTTCTATTCTCTCAAACTAGAGGGATGGTAGTAAGTTAAAGATGTCCACATTTGTAAAGTACGCTTACATTTTTTTTTTCCTTTGCAAACGATGAACTTGTCAAAGATGAATTACAATGTCAGACTTTGCAGAATCATGGTGCCCTGGATTATGTTAAAAAAAAAAAAGTTATACATGAATTAAATATAGTCATGGAATTTAGTTGAACTGGATATTAAAAAATAGCGGCTCAAATTTTATATGAATCATAGTATGACGATTATAATGCTTCACATAAAATAGGAATTTGGAAGTTTAAAGAAATTAAATTTGTAATTTCTTATGTATGCATTTTAACTTTTTTTTTTTGTTAGTAAGTAAACAAGGTTCAAAACTTTAAAGGTGGAAATTCAAGTCTAAAAAAAACTTTCATGATTCAAATACGGCATGTCATTTTAAACAACTTTCCAATTTACTTTTATCACCAATTTTGCTTTGTTCTTTTGGTATTCTTAGTTGAAAGCTTAACCTAGGAGGTTCATATGCTAATTTCTTATACCTTGAAGGCCACATCTAATCTGAATGCATTTTGACAACTAGAGGGCGTTAGTTCATGTGTTTCATATAGATAACATTGAGCTCACACACGTTAATTTACAGAGGAGTGAGCACGGATTGGCTAAAATGCAAGTCTGTCAAAAGAATTGAAATAAGGGGGAAGTCTGCAGAGGCTTAGGGACAAGGTAATTAGAGGTAAAACATGTATTATTATAACTGTGTTGGTCATGCAAAACTGGTTAAAGGGATTATCTATCTTTTAAAATAAAAACAATTCTGGTGTTGAATGTCCCTTTAATGTGAGGGTGAATAAAACTACATAAAAGAATGAACATATACAATTAAGTAAGCAAAAGACTAGATAGTCAACCCAGATAAATCATGATATTTAACTAGATGTTAAATTAATAATATTGAAGTATACCAGGATTAAACAACATTAAAATTTAAAGGGACAGTCTAGTAAAAATTAAACTTTCATGATTCAGATAGGGCATGTCCTTTTAAACAACTTTCCAATTTACTTTTATCATCAAATTTGCTTTGTTCTCTTGGTTTTCTTAGTTGAAAGCTAAACCTAGGTAGGCTCATATGCTAATTTCTAAGCCCTTGAAGGCCGCCTCTTATCTGAATACAACTGGCAGTTTTCACAGCAAGAGGGCGTTAGTTCATGTGTGCCACATAGATAACATTGTGCTCACGCCTGTGAAGTTACCCAGGAGTCAGCACTGACTAGCTAAAATGCAAGTCTGTCAAAATAACTGAAATAAGGGGGCAGTCTGCAGAGGCTTAAAGTGAAGGTCAATTTTTACCCGATGCTCACCACCTATGTAAACAGTATGCTCTAACTATTACAGTCGCTAAGATAAAATTTGCAAAAAATCAATTATTTATTATTAAATTTTATATATAAAAAACCTTTGTTTCGTCTGTTTACTCCTCCCCCGATACACTTCCTTATTTGGCCCTGTTGACGTAGCGATCATTTCAACCAGCCCGCCGTGTCACTACCAAGCTCGTGCACAAGACTGGTTACAAACTGCGCATGCGTATTGTAAGAGCATTCGCGCATGCGTGGCAATTTCAAAGAATGTTATTTCTATTCCTCGGTGATAATTACCCGTTTTGAGGATTAGAAACGGCAAACTGTAAATTCACTTCCTTTCTTCTCTAGCGCGCTGTAACACTGACTGAGTCAATGTATCTAAGGAAAGCATACAGCGTAATACGCATGCGCATATAATGCACGCGCATGATGTATTTGACAAGAGCAGAAATTAGACGCATGCGCTATTGTTACCGATGACGTGGGTAGAAAGGGGCAGGACGCCACGGGGGAAGCGAAGGAATTGGAGAAAAAAAATGTCAATCAAATGGGGGTAGATGTCGGGCGGACAGTTGCGGTGAAACGGAGGGTAATTGAGAAATAAAAAATACAGTACAAAATTATTTATAAAGATTTTGATGAATGAACATGATGTTTATTTTACATGTTAGTGATGATACTGGGATCGAGTGAGGCGGACTTGACCTTCACTTTAAATACAAGGTAATCACACAGGTAAAAAGTATATTAATATAACTGTGTTGGTTACTCAAAATTGGTGTATGGGTAATAAAGGGATTATCTTTCTTTTTTTAAACAATAACAATTCTGGAGTAGACTGTCCTCCCTGGGAGAAAGTAAAACAAGCACAATTTTCAGATGTATTTTACAGCAAATGGAAACAAAATACTGAATGTATATTGCAATAATGTTTTTTTCGACATTAAATAACTTTAAAATGGGTTGACAAGTTTTATTACAGTTTTATAGTCTCTATATATTTTATAGCTACAAATCTGCCAAATCTCAGCAAATTTATTTTTTTAATGTTTTAAAGTTATGCAACTTTGAAAATTTAAACTTAAACATATATAAGAAAGACAAAATATGATAGAACATACTATTTTAAATAAATTTCCAATTTACTTCTGTTATCAAATTTTCTTAATTCTCTTATCCTTTGCTGAAGTAACAGCATTACACAACTGAACACATCTTCCTATATATACACAGTGTGTGTGTGTGTATATGTATATATATATATATATATATATATATATATATATATATATATATATATATATATATATATACAGGTGGCCCTCGTTTTACAACGGTTCAATTTACACCGTTTCAGAATAGCAACCTTTTTTCCAGTCATGTGACTGCTATTGAAAAGCATTGAGAAGCAGTGCATTTATTAAAATAGCCAGTAGGTGGAGCTGTCCGCTTGTGTTGCAGCAAAGCCAAGCAAGCTGAAATTAATCAGTTTAACCAGACCTGAACTATCGAGCAGATTTCAAAGGAACAAGATCTTCCTGTCTATAAATCAGTCCAGATTGGAATGCATAGAAAGAACTGTTTGCAGAAAAATGCAAGTGAAGTCTGTGTTGTGTGATTATTTTATTAGGTTGATTATATATTCTGTGTTGTGTGATTATTTTATTAGGTTTATAATGCTGTTTAGCATTTAACGTCTTCATTTCAAAGCTTTAAAAATAATGTATTAGATGTTACTTATGACAATTTTGAGAGGAACCTGGAACCTATCTCCCTCACTTCCCATTGACTTACATTATAAACTGGGTTTAAATTTACAACGGTTTCGATTTACAACCATTCCTTCTGGAACCTAACCCCGGCGTAAACTGAGGGCTACCTGTATATATATATATATAATATAATATACACACACTCACCAGCTACTTGATTATGTACACCTTTCTAGTACCGTGTTGGGACCCCCTTTTGGCTTCAAAACTGCCTTAATTCTTTGTGGCATAGATTTAACCAGACATTTTGGTCCATATTGATATGATAGCATCACGCAGTTGCTGCAGATTTGTCGGCTGCACATCCACAATGTGAATCTCCCGTTCCACCACATCCCAAAGGTGCTCTATTGGATTGAGATCTGGTGACTGTGAAGGCCATTGGAGAACAGTGAACTCATTGTCATGTTCAAGAAACCAGTTTGAGATGTTTTGAGCTTTGTGACATGGTGCATTATCCTCCTAGAAGTAGCCATCAGATGGGTACACTTAAGTCATAAAGGGATGGACATGGTCGGCAACAATACTCAGGCAAGCCATGGCATTTGAACGATGCTCAGTTGGTACTAAGGGGCCCAAAGTGTGGCAAGAAAATATCCCCACAGCATTACACCACCACCACCACCAGCCTGAACCGTTGATAAAAGGCAGGATGGATCCATGCTTTCATGTTGTTTACGCCACATTCTGACCCTACCATCTGAATGTTGCAGCTGAAATCGAGACTCATCAGACCGGGCAACGTTTTTCCAATCTTCTATTGTCCGATTTTGGTGAGCCTGTGCGAATTGTAGCCTCAGTTTCCTGTTCTTAGCTGACACCAGTGGCACCCGTTGTGTTCTTCTGCTGCTTGTAGCCTGTCTGCTTCAAGGTTCGACATGTGCATTCAGATATGGTATTCTGCATACCTTGGTTGTAACGAGTGGTTATTTGAGTTACTGTTGCCTTTCTATCATCTCGAACCAATCTGGCCATTCTCCTCTGACATCAACAAGACATTTTTGTCTACACAACTGCCGCTCACTGGACATTTTCTCTTTTTCAGACCATTCTCTGTAAACCCTAGAGATAGTTGTACGTCAAAATCCCAATAGATCAGCAGTTTTTTAAATACTCAGACCAGCCCGTCTGGCACCAACAACCATGCCACGTTCAAAGTCACTTAAATCCCCCTTCTTCCCCATTCTGATACTCGGTTTGAACTTCAGCAAGTCGTCTTCACCACGTCTAGATGCCTAAATGCATTCAAATGCCATGTGATTGGCTGATTAGCAATTTGTGTTACCAAGCAATTGAACAGGTGTACCTAATAAAGTGGCCGGTGAGTGTATATGTCTGTTTTTTCCTCAAATATGAAAAAATAATTTCTAGATTTAATGCAACAGATTTACTGTTTCCATGGAGTTATGTCTTCTTTTAAATAATATGTAATTCCTTTAAAGACAGTGTGTAATTTATAGAATGTGTGCTTTTTATTGTTTAGTGTTTGCTTTAGCAAGTCCTTCTCACGTCACTACCCACAAACGCAAACATAGAATGTCTACTGTGTAACATGATGTTTGCACTAGATTTGCTAGTATTTGCATTTGTTACCCACATTGTACTTAGATATTTCTCCAATAATTACATTTTGGGATGTCATTTTGCTAATAGTTATGTGTCTACCGTTAGCACTTTGACATATTTGGAGATTATCCTGGCATATGAAAAGTCTTTCTTATGTGAGTGTGTGATCCTGCTTGGTGGTTCAGATAGAAATTCCCAATTCTGGAATTTTAAAATCCAGAATTGTAGCATTAATATTTTTTAAAATAAAATAATTAAAAATTGCTATTTTTTTTCCGGCCAGTAGGTCACATTTTACTCTGCCTGCATCTTTGGTTTGGGTTTGGTGTTCTAAAATGTAAATATATTTATTTAAAACAACAACAAATACTTTTCTGATTAAAGTACTGTATTTCCTTTCTGATGGTACTGTGTATACAAAAAGTGTTAAAAATTACATTAAACTACCTTTACAGATGCAAATATACAAATATTCTGAAATCTAAACCATCCTTTTACATTCCCAAGCAGTTTGGATAAAGGGTTTTCTACCTGTATTTACAAACTTAATTGATTTAATGATAATTTATGCAACAAATATTGGAAAAAAATATTAGATCATTTTTGATTAATATTTGTTTAAATTTCAGCTAGGTGGTCAGTAAAATCAGCCGGGTGGTGTGCCCATTTCATAGTTTCTAGGGAGAACACTGCACATACACACACATACATTTTTTTCTTTGTTACAAATGCTGTATTCGCCAAGTGAGTCTGTCATTTTAAGTCGTTCACACTATAAAGTGTTTGTATAAAGGCTTATCTAATCTCTAACCTAATCACTACAAACATTTAAGGCAACGCAGGTTTCCTGAAGAAACAGTGCCAAAAAGGTTGTGCCATATAACACAGCTATCAGTGTAGTAAACGGAACTAAATGGGACATAAAAATAAAAATTCAGCCACAGTTTAAAAGAACTTTGTACTTAGGCATCATGTAACAATATTTTTAACAGCACATAAATTAAAGGGACAGTAAACAATAAGTAATTGCTAGATATAATGGTGTATTTAAAGGACATTTGCCTCAGAATAGTATCTAGATGTATTTTAAAAATATATTAGTTGCTTAAATAATAATTATATAATGTATAATTTAAATTATATGGTTTTTTTTTTTAAAAACAGTTATGGATAGAAACTGTACAACCACTAAGAGAGTGTGTGTGCAAATAAAGCTAACGGTTTCCACACAGCCATTGTTTGTACGCTCTCTTTCATTGACTGTTTTATTTTGCTCTAATTGTCCTCACCTACAGTAGGTTTCAACATGGGGACACTGATTAATTTGTAGAACTTCGGAAGAAAACTAACAATAGATATTTAAATTACATTCTGCCAATCGGCACGTTTCAATGAGTGACTTGTTCACAAGTGAGGGATTGCATGTGCGTTTTTGGAAAGCAGATGTGAGCAGATGATCTGCTTTAACACAGGTGAGCATACTGGTCTGGCCAGTGCACAAATGCATTGACAGTGCTGATGATTTCTATTATGTTTGCAGCTACTGAGAACCACAAGCAGACAGTCTCTTTACTGAAAATGTATTGTAACGAGACTCACATGTGACTCACCCACAGCATTTTTATTTTCTCTTAAGTCTACTTGTCATTTCTGCAGCTCTAACTCTCTCTCTGCTCTTTCTGACTCCAACACAAAATAGGGAAACAAGGAGAGTGTACTGCACAGTCATTACAAAAGCTAATCAAGGATAAACTTTATACAATGAACAGTTTAGCGTACAGCGCCCCTAGAGGCAATTGCTAGCATACACCACAATTTCATCAGTTTTGTGCATGCACAGATGGCAGTGGCACACAAACAGGCACTGGAAAGTCTCCGATGTGTACAGCACATCTTTAAGGTACCGTACACACCTTGATAGTTTTGTATAAAATGTTTAGTTATGCGTAATTAAACAAAAAGCTGTATGCTTTAATTATTTATTTGGCTCCCTTTCATGGAATTTAGCTCTGAAAAGTGAGCATTTTTAATTCTTAGAACTTAAAGGGACAGTATACCCAAAAAAATATGTTATATAATTCTGCTGTTAAAGTTGCACTTACTTGTTCTGCTCTCCATGATCTTCTGATTAGGTCTTCTTTTTCAAAAGCCCTTCGCGGGTGCGCTGTTTAATCTATCAGACCAGAGCGGGAGTGCGCTACATTCAGTTCAATAGCGATTTCTTAGGTTTACTGTCCCTTTAAAGGGACATGAAACTCAAAATTATTCTTTCAAGTTTTAGATAGAACATACAATTTTAAACAACTTTAAAATGCACTTCTGTTATCGTTTGCTTCATTTTCTTTGTATCCTTTATTTAATGAGCAGCAATGTACTACTGAGAGCTAGCTGAACACATCAGGTGAGCCAATGATGAGAGGTAAATATGTGCAGCCACCAATGCTGGCTCCCAACTTCTTAGTCTACCTAGGTTTGCTTTGTCAACAAAAAGATACCAAGGGAACAAAGATAATAGAAGTAAATTGGAAAGTTGTTTAAAATTGTATGCTCTTTCTGAATCCTGAAAGTTTTATGTATTTCATGTCCCTTCTAATATACATCCTGCTAAATTCTCAAGGCTAACTATGCTAACGTGATTGGCTGTAGCCAATGCAATGTATTTTATACTAAGATTATGACCATGGTTGGCCTTGTTGTCTGCAGACTAAAGCCTAGATTGGCTCCTCCAAGTAAGGCAAATGGTGGATGAATTTCTGCTGTTGATAAACAATTACAGTCAAAAAGATGCTATTTTGTTTAAAAAAATGTTTAGTCTTGGCTGATATGTTTCTACAGCAACATAACTGAAATGTCTTATAATTACAAGGTGTTTACTTTCGCTTTAAAATATCACTTGAGATAGTGGATTATCCTGTAATTTGCAATTGTTTCAAATTAAAAATGAATGTAAGGATACTTTCTTATAAACATTAGCTGACTATAAATAAACAGCTAAAATACAGTTAAACTTTAAATTTTATTAAAAATATTAAATAGTACAGTGTTCCTTTAAAGGGATACTGAACTGTATGAGATTGTAATATGAAATGTGTAATTATCTGTAGTTAAAAAAAACATCTTTGCAATATACTTATTTATTTTGTCCCATTTTCCTGTAATTTTAACTCTAAAGTTTCTAAAAAGTTTCTTTAAAATGATCAGCACAGCCATGTTTGAATTTAAGCTTTCTGTTTACCTCTCTCTTCTGCTGAGGACAATTAGAGACCAATAATATTAGTCAGACAATAAAAGAAAGTGATGTCTGACAAGAACAAGGATTTGGGTAACTTGGGGGCATGGGCACCTATGGTGCCTTTAAAGTTTTAGCTGGCACCTGGATTTATTTGGCTTTGACAACTCACTTTGCCTTATTCAATTGTGTTAGAATGTGACAGCCTCATTCTATCTCCTCTGAGCTGCACCTGGTTACTGCATTGTCCAGCAGGATGTAGCCCGGAGCTTCAAGGTGTAAAAGTGTTCTCTGTAATACCATGCAGATATAAACACGACATACAAAAAAATGAAGAAAAAACAATGCCACCATTTTTTTTCAGGAGGGGGGTGGGGCTGGGCTGGCCACTAGAATTTGAATAAAGTTGTCAAGCTCTGCTAGATACAATCAATTGTTAAAGGGACAGTCAAGTCATAATTATACTTTTGTGATTGAGAAAGAACACACACTTTTAAACTTCTTTTCAATTCACTTCCATTATTTAAATGTGCCCAATATTTTTATATACACACTTTCTGATGCACCAGCTGCTACTGAGCATGTGCAAGATTTACAGGATATATGTATATTCATTTTGTGATTGGTTGATGGCTGTCACATGATGCATCAGGAAGGAAAATGTGACTAACTTTCTCCAACATTGGTGTGTCCGGTCCACGGCGTCATCCTTACTTGTGGGAAATATCTCTTCCCCAACAGGAAATGGCAAAGAGTCCCAGCAAAGCTGGCCATATAGTCCCTCCTAGGCTCCGCCCACCCCAGTCATTCTCTTTGCCGTTGCACAGGCAACATCTCCACAGAGATGGTTAAGAGTATGTGGTGTTTAGTTGTAGTTTTTTTATTCTACTATCAAGAGTTTGTTATTTTAAAATAGTGCTGGTATGTACTATTTACTCTGAAACAGAAAAAGATGAAGAATTCTGTTTGTGAGAGGAAGATGATTTTAGCAGACAGTAACTAAAATCGTTTGCTGTTTCCACATAGGACTGTTGAGATGAAGTAACTTCAGTTGGGGGAAACAGTTAGCAGACTTTTCTGCTCAAGGTATGACTAGCCATATTTCTAACAAGACTGTGTAATGCTGGAAGGCTGTCATTTCCCTTCATGGGGACCGGTAAGCCATTTTCTTAGTCTCAAACAGAATAAAGGGCTTAATATGGGCTATAAAACTGGTAGACACTTTTATGGGCAAAATCGATTGCTTTATTTGGGCATTTTATACATGTTTATGCTGGTAATTCACACTTATAAACTTGGGGAACGTTTTTTAACGTCAGGCACTGTGTTAGACACCTTTTCCAGTCAGGAAGGGCCTTCCCAGTTGTAGGCTGAGCCTCATTTTCGCGCCATTACTGCGCAGTTACTTTTGAGAGCAAGACATGCAGATGCATGTGTGAGGATCTGAAAGTAGTTGGAAAAGCTCCTAGAAGGCTTCATTTGGTATCGTATTCCCCCTGGGTTTGGTAAAGTCGCAGCAAAGGCTGTAGCTGGGACTGTAGAGGGGTTAAAATTGTAACTGGCTCCGGTTTCGTTATTTTAAGGGTTAAAGCTCTGAAAATTGGCGTGCAATACTTTGAATGCTTTAAGACACTGTGGTGAAATTTTGGTAATTTTTGAACAATTCCTTCATACTTTTTCACATATTCAGTAATAAAGTGTGCTCTGTTTAAAATTTAAAGAGACAGTAACGGTTTTGTTTTAAAACGGTTTTTGTGCTTTATTGACAAGTTTAAGCCTGTTTAACATGTCTGTACCTTCAGATAAGCTATGTTCTATATGTATGAAAGTCAATGTGTCTCCCCCTTCAAAATTGTGTGATAATTGTGCCATAGCGTCCAAACAAAGTAAGGACAGTACTGCCACAGATAATGAAATTGCCCAAGATGATTCATCAGATGAAGGGAGTAGACATGGTTCTACATCATCTCCTTCTGTGTCTACCAGTTTTGCCCACGCAGGAGGCCCCTAGTACTTCTAGCGCGCCAATGCTTATTACTATACATTTGACGGCAGTAATGGATAACTCCATAGCAAATATTTTATCCAAAATGCCTGCATATCAGAGAAAGCGCGATTGCTCTGTTTTAAACACTGAAGAGCAGGAGGGCGCTGATGATAATTGCTCTGTCATACCCTCACACCAATCTGAAGGGGCCATGAGGGAGGTTTTGTCAGATGGGGAAATTTCAGATTCAGGAAAAATTTCTCAACAGGCTGAACCTGATGTTGTGACATTTAAATTTAAATTAGAGCATCTCCGCGCACTGCTTAAGGAGGTGTTATCTACTCTGGATGATTGTGACAACCTGGTCATTCCAGAAAAGTTATGCAAGATGGACAAGTTCCTAGAGGTTCCGGTGCACCCCAACGCTTTTCCTATACCCAAGCGGGTGGCGGACATAGTGAATAAGGAGTGTGAGAAGCCCGGCATACCTTTTGTCCCCCCTCCTATATTTAAGAAATTATTTCCTATGGTCGACCCAAGAAAGGACTTATGGCAGACAGTCCCTAAGGTCGAGGGGGCAGTTTCTACTCTAAACAAGCGCACTACTATTCCTATCGAGGATAATTGTGCTTTCAAAGATCCTATGGATAAAAAATTGGAGGGTTTGCTTAAAAAGATTTTTGTACAGCAAGGTTACCTTCTGCAATCCATTTCGTGCATTGTTCCTGTCACTACAGCAGCGTGGTTCTGGTTCGAGGAACTAGAAAAGTCGCTCAATAGAGAAACTCCTTATGAGGAGGTTATGGACAGAGTTCACGCACTTAAGTTGGCTAATTCTTTTATTTTAGATGCCGCTTTGCAATTAGCTAGATTAGTGGCGAAAAATTCAGGGTTTGCAATTGTGGCGCGCAGAGCTCTTTGGCTAAAGTCTTGGTCAGCGGATGTATCATCCAAGACAAAATTGCTTAATATCCCCTTCAAGGGTAAAACTCTCTTTGGGCCAGAATTGAAAGAGATTATCTCAGACATCAAAGAGATTATCTCAGACATCACTGGGGGAAAGGGCCACGCCCTCCCACAAGATAGGCCTTTCAAAGCCAAGAATAAGTCTAATTTTCGTTCCTTTCGTAATTTCAGGAACGGACCGGCCTCTAATTCTGCATCCTCTAAGCAAGAGGGTAATGCTTCACAGACCAAACCAGCCTGGAAACCGATGCAAGGCTGGAACAAGGGTAAGCAGGCCAAGAAGCCTGCTGCTGCTAACAAAACAGCATAAAGGAGTAGCCCCCGATCCGGGACCGGATCTAGTGGGGGGCAGACTCTCTCTCTTTGCTCAGGCTTGGGCAAGAGATGTTCAGGATCCCTGGACGCTAGAAATAGTTTCTCAGGGTTATCTTCTGGAATTCAAGGAACTACCCCCAAGGGGAAGGTTTCACATGTCTCATTTATCCTCAAACCAAATAAAGAGACAGGCATTCTTACATTGTGTAGAAGACCTGTTAAAGATGGGAGTGATACACCCAGTTCCAATGGTGGAACAAGGAATGGGATTTTACTCAAATCTGTTCGTAGTTCCCAAAAAAGAGGGAACCTTCAGACCAATTCTGGATTTAAAAATCCTAAACAAACGAATTCATCTAAGACCATTACAACTGTGCATGCTGAAACAGTGGAATGGGGACTATACAGACTTGTCTCCATTGATTCAAGTAGATCAGAAGACCAGAGATTCACTCCGTTGGTGGCTAACCCTGGACCACCTATCCCAGGGAATGAGCTTCCGCAGACCAGAGTGGGTCATCGTCACGACCTACGCCAGTCTAGTGGGCTGGGGCGCGGTCTGGGAATCCCTGAAAGCTCAGGGACTATGGTCTCGGGAAGAGTCTCTTCTCCCGATAAACATTCTGGAACTAAGAGCGATATTCAATGCTCTCAGGGCTTGGCCTCAGCTAGCAAAGGCCAGATTCATAAGATTCCAATCAGATAACATGACGACTGTTGCTTATATCAATCATCAGGGGGGAACAAGGAGTTCCCTGGCGATGAAAGAAGTGACCAAAATAATACAATGGGCGGAGGATCACTCCTGCCACCTATCTGCAATCCACATCCCAGGTGTGGAAAACTGGGAAGCGGATTACTTGAGTCGTCATACATTCCATCCGGGGGAGTGGGAACTCCACCCGGAGATCTTTGCCCAGTTGACGCAATTATGGGGCATTCCAGATATGGATCTGATGGCGTCTCGTCAGAACTTCAAGGTTCCTTGCTACGGGTCCAGATGCAGGGATCCCAAGGCGACTCTAGTGGATGCACTAGTAGCGCCTTGGACCTTAAACCTAGCTTATGTGTTTCCACCGTTTCCTCTCATTCCCAGGCTGGTAGCCAGGATCAAGCAGGAGAGGGCCTCGGTGATCTTGATAGCTCCTGCGTGGCCACGCAGGACTTGGTATGCAGACCTGGTGAATATGTCATCGGCTCCACCATGGAAGCTACCTTTGAGACAGGACCTTCTTGTGCAGTGTCCATTCGAACATCCAAATCTGGTCTCCCTCCAGCTGACGGCTTGGAGATTGAACGCTTGATTCTATCAAAGCGTGGGTTTTCAGATTCTGTGATGGATACTCTGGTTCAAGCCAGAAAGCCGGTAACTAGAAAAATTTACCATAAAATATGGAAAAGATATATCTGCTGGTGTGAATCCAAGGGATTCCCATGGAATAAGGTAAAAATTCCTAAGATCCTTTCCTTTCTACAAGAAGGTTTGGATTATCTGCGAGTTCTCTAAAAGGACAGATTTCTGCTTTATCTGTCTTACTACACAAACGACTGGCAGCTGTGCCAGATGTTCAAGCATTTGTTCAGGCTCTGGTTAGGATCAAGCCTGTTTACAGACCTTTGACTCCTCCCTGGAGTTTAAATCTAGTTCTTTCAGTTCTTCAAGGAATTCCGTTTGAACCCTTACATTCCATCGATATTAAGTTGTTATCTTGGAAAGTTTTGTTTTTGGTTGCTATTTCTTCTGCTAGAAGAGTTTCTGAGTTATCTGCTCTGCAGTGTACTTCACCCTATCTGGTGTTCCATTCAGATAAGGTTGTTTTGCGTACTAAGCCTGGTTTTCTTCCAAAGTTTGTTTCCAACAAAAATATTAACCAGGAGATAGTTGTACCTTCTTTGTGTCCGAATCCAGTTTCAAAGAAGGAACGTTTGCTACACAATTTAGATGTAGTCCATGCCCTAAAATTCTACTTAGAAGCTACAAAAGAGTTCAGACAAACATCTTCTCTGTTTGTCGTCTATTCTGGTAAAAGGAGAGGTCAAAAAGCAACTTCTACCTCTCTTTCCTTTTGGCTTAAAAGCATCATCCAATTGGCTTATGAGACTGCCGGACGGCAGCCTCCTGAAAGAATCACAGCTCACTCCACTAGGGCTGTGGCTTCCACATGGGCCTTCAAGAACGAGGCTTCTGTTGATCAGATATGTAAGGCAGCGACTTGGTCTTCACTGCACACTTTTGACAAATTTTACAAATTTGATACTTTTGCTTCTTCGGAGGCTATTTTTGGGAGAAAGGTTTTGCAAGCCGTGGTGCCTTCCGTTTAGGTAACCTGATTTGCTCCCTCCCTTCATCCGTGTCCTAAAGCTTTGGTATTGGTTCCCACAAGTAAGGATGACGCCGTGGACCGGACACACCAATGTTGGAGAAAACAGAATTTATGCTTACCTGATAAATTACTTTCTCCAACGGTGTGTCCGGTCCACGGCCCGCCCTGGTTTTTTAATCGGGTTTGATGAATTATTTTCTCTAACTACAGTCACCATGGCACCCTATGGTTTCTCCTATTTTTTCCTCTGTCCGTCGGTCGAATGACTGGGGTGGGCGGAGCCTAGGAGGGACTATATGGCCAGCTTTGCTGGGACTCTTTGCCATTTCCTGTTGGGGAAGAGATATTTCCCACAAGTAAGGATGACGCCGTGGACCGGACACACCGTTGGAGAAAGTAATTTATCAGGTAAGCATAAATTCTGTTTTTGTCAGAAATAAATCTACTACTCATTTGAAATTCAAACTGTTATTTTGCATTGTCTTTTTATTATGCAAATGATTATGATATTCTAATGTGTTTACGTGGTCCTTTAGGACTAAATTAAGTATGGATGATTAAAGAGTTATTTATGTGTAGAGACTGACGGTCTATATTGTGTCATATTTTTGTATGTTTTCAGTACAGTGTAGGATATTGCCATAATTATGAAGTCAATCTCTTTTTTTTATTTTTGTGGCCACTGAGGTGAACCTTCATGAGTTCTGAATCTATTAGTTGTCTACTTATCTCAGATCTGCAACAGTACAACTGTCTTTATCTGACATTTGAATAACAACGTTATTGTCTGTACTTAAAGTGATATTAAACAGTATGAGATTTTAATATAAAATGTTTAATTATGTATAGTTAAAAAACACTTTGCATTATACATTCATTATTTATTTTGTTCCCTTTACCTGTAATTTAATTTTGATAATTGTTTGTCTTCTAAATTCCTCAATATTTGAAACAACTAATATAATTATATGTAGTTGTATTTTTACAATTGCTTTGAATACATCATGTCTAGCATGTATTTACAGTTGAACATCCCTTTAAAGGAGAAAATGCCTTCCTGTTTTTTTCTGATATATTACTACATTGATCAGATGTTTGTGTTTTTAGGTATTAAAATGCCATAAAACATATTGAGATCTGTGCATGTCCTAAAAGGACTAATTAAGTTAAAAAATAGTTTGCATAAAAAAAATGTTTAAAAATTGCTGGCATGTATTTTAAAATAATTTAAAAAAATAAACAAAATGCCTTGCATAGCTATGCTGTCTGGAGCAGTCTGATCCACCCCCCTTATCAGTCTTTAGCATCAGAAACACAGGCCTTGTATTTCACAGCAGCTTATTTGCTTCTAGACATGCTCCAGCAGATAATCACTGTGTACTTCTGCATTCTACCAGAACAATGCTAGATATAGATACAGCCATAGAAGGAAATGTGTGGGGGGAGTTAGAGCTGTACAATTCAGAAATTTCAAAGAAAGGGTTATTTACGAATAAATTTGCAGGTAAAGTAATTAAAGTACATATTATTATATTTAGTCTCTATCCCAACTTGTTTTATGTCCCTTTAAATGTTATCTGAATGGTTTCCTATTTGTCTTTAAAACAGCAGAGCATGTAGTAATTTATCTATATCCTTTAACAATTCAGATTTGCTAATTAGCCTTAATTTATAAATCTTTTGCTCAAATTTAAACTGTGATCACCCCTGAAAAGATGATGGCCCCTCAGAGCAACCCTTCTTCCTTCTTGTTTTTCTTTGTCTTTTGATCTGACTCTTACTTCGGACAATTCATCTATTTTTAGGACTGGAAATGTCCACTAGTCCCAGACAAGTAAGAAATTGCAATGGACAAGTATAAACATATTAAGTTTCTGCGTGCCCCTGCCTTATAGTAATATCTGTATGTAAACCACCAAGTATCCTCACAGCTATTATAAGCAATACATTTCACGAGCACTAACAGTGATAATCCTATCTTAAAGGGATGCTAAACCCGGTAAGATTTTTACTTTAATAGTTCAACTGACTGCTGACTCATTAGGGGAGATAAGAAAAACAGTCTTTTTACAAAATGGTACCACACATCAAATTTGTTTTCTTCTCTTGGGAGCTAGCTAAACACATGTGGTGAGCCAGTGACGAGGCATTTTTGCGCAGCCACCAATCACCAGTTAGCTCCAGTAGTGCATTGCTACTCCTGAGCCTACAGAGGGTATGCTTTCTAACAAAAGGATACCAAGACAACAAAGCAAATTTGACAATGGAAGTAAATTGGAAAGTTTTTTTTAAAATTACCTTATGTCTTAATCTTAAAACTTTTTGGCTTTACTATCCCTTTAAATTGTGATTGGTTTGGAAGCCGTATACAGGCTTCACTGATGAAGCCTAATAAGGACAAAACAGGTGCCTACATATGATTTATCTTGCTGTACTCTTCAATCCATGTTCTGATTAAAATGTAGCAAGAACTGCAATGCTCTGGCATAAAGCATAGTAAGGACAGTACTGTCACAAATAGTAAGGTTGCCCAGGATGATTCCTCAGATGAAGGAAGTAGAGATAGTTCTACATCATCTACTTCTGTGTCTATACCAGTTATGCCCGCGCAGGCGACCCCTAGTACTTCTAGCGCGCCAATGCTTGTTACTATGCAACAATTGACGGCAGTAATGGATAACTCCATAGCTAATATTTTATCCAAAATGCCAGCATTTCAGAGAAAGCACTGTAGAGCAGGAGGGCGCTGATGATAATTTTTCTGTCATACCCTCACACCAGTCTGAAGTGGCAGTGAGGGAGGGTTTGTCAGATGGAGAAATTTCTGATACAGGAAGAATTTCTCAGCAGGCAGAACCTGATGTTGTGACATTTAAATTTAAATTAGAGCATCTCCGCGCATTACTAAAGGAGGTGCTATCTACTCTGGATGATTGTGACAATCTGGTCATCCCAGAAAAATTGTGCAAGATGGACAAGTTCCTAGAGGTCCCGGTGCACCCTGATGCTTTTCCGATACCTAAACGGGTGGCGGACATAGTGAATAAGGAGTGGGAGAAGCCAGGCATACCTTTTGTCCCTCCTCCTATATTTAAGAAATTGTTCCCTATGGTCGACCCCAGGAAGGACTTATGGCAAACAGTCCCTAAGGTCGAGGGGGCGGTTTCTACACTAGCCAAGCGCACGACCATTCCCATTGAGGACAATTGTGCTTTCAAAGATCCTATGGATAAAAAATTGGAGGGTTTGCTTAAAAAGATTTTTGTACAGCAAGGTTACCTCCTTCAACCTATTTCGTGCATTATTCCTGTCACTACAGCGGCGTGGTTCTGGTTCGAGGAACTGGAAAAGTCGCTCAGTAGAGAGACTCCGTATGAGGAAGTCATGGACAGAATTCACGCACTTAAGTTAGCTAATTCCTTTATTTTAGACGCCACTTTGCAGTTAGCGAGGTTAGCGGAGAAAAATTCAGGGTTTGCAATTGTGGCGCGCAGAGCGCTCTGGCTAAAGTCTTGGTCGGCGGATGTATCTTCCAAGACAAAATTGCTTAATATCCCTTTCAAGGGTAAGACCCTTTTTGGGCCAGAATTGAAAGAGATTATTTCAGACATCACTGGGAGAAAGGGCCATGCCCTCCCACAAGATAGACCTTTCAAGGCTAAGAATAAGTCCAATTTTCTTTCCTTTCGCAATTTCAGGAACGGACCGGCTTCCAACTCTGCAGCCTCTAGACAAGAGGGTAACGCTTCCCAGACTAAACCAGCTTGGAAACCAATGCAAGGTTGGAACAAGGGTAAACAGGCCAAGGAGCCTGCTGCTGCTACCAAAACAGCATGAAGGGGTAGCCCCCGATCCGGGACCGGATCTAGTAGGGGGCAGACTCTCTCTCTTTGCTCAGGCTTGGGCAAGAGATGTTCAGGATCCCTGGGCACTAGAAATAGCCTCTCAGTGTTATCTTCTAGAATTCAAGGAACTACCCCCAAGGGGAAGGTTCCACATGTCTCACTTATCTTCAAACCAAATAAAGAGACAGGCATTCTTACATTGTGTAGAAGACCTGTTAAAGATGGGAGTGATACACCCAGTTCCAACTGTGGAACAAGGTCAGGGGTTTTACTCAAATCTGTTTGTAGTTCCCAAAAAAGAGGAAACTTTCAGACCAATTCTGGATTTAAAAATTCTAAACAAATTTCTCAGAGTTCCATCGTTCAAAATGGAAACCATTCGAACAATTTTACCTACAATCCAGAAGGGTCAATTTATGACTACCGTGGATTTAAAGGATGCGTATCTACATATTCCTATCCACAAAGATCATCATCCGTTCCTAAGGTTCGCCTTTCTGGACAAACATTATCAGTTCGTGGCTCTCCCATTTGGACTAGCCACTGCTCCAAGAATTTTCACAAAGGTGCTCGGGTCCCTTCTAGCGGTTCTAAGACCAAGGGGTATTGCAGTGGCACCTTATCTGGAAGACATTCTAATCCAAGCGTCGTCTCTTTCCAAAGCAAAGGCTCATACAGACATTGTTCTAGCCTTTCTCAGATCTCACGGGTGGAAGGTGAACGTAGAAAAGAGTTCCCTGTCTCCGTCGACAAGAGTTCCCTTTTTGGGAACAATAATAGATTCTTTAGAAATGAAGATCTTCCTGACAGAAGTCAGAAAGTCAAAGCTTCTAAACGCTTGTCAAGTTCTTCACTCTATTCTGCAGCCTTCCATAGCTCAGTGCATGGAAGTAGTAGGGTTTATGTTTGCTGCAATTGACATAGTTCCTTTTGCTCGACTTCATCTAAGACCATTACAACTGTGCATGCTCAAGCAGTGGAATGGGGACTATACAGACTTGTCTCCAAAGATTCAAGTAGACCAGATGACCAGAGACTCACTCCGTTGGTGGTTGTCCCAGGATCACCTGTCTCAGGGAATGAGTTTCCGCAGACCAGAGTGGGTCATTGTCACGACCGACGCCAGTCTATTAGGCTGGGGCGCGGTCTGGGATTCCCTGAAAGCTCAGGGTTTATGGTCTCGGGAAGAGTCTTTTCTCCCGATCAACATCCTGGAACTGAGAGCGATATTCAATGCTCTCCGGGCTTGGCCTCAACTAGCGAAGGCCGGATTCATAAGATTCCAGTCAGACAACATGACGACTGTAGCTTACATCAACCATCAGGGGGGAACAAGGAGTTCCTTAGCGATGAGAGAGGTATCCAAAATCATCAAATGGGCGGAGGATCACTCCTGCCACCTATCTGCAATCCACATCCCAGGAGTAGACAACTGGGAGGCGGATTATCTGAGTCGTCAGACTTTCCATCCGGGGGAGTGGGAACTCCACCCGGAGGTGTTTGCCCAGTTGACTCAATTATGGGGCATTCCAGACATGGATCTGATGGCGTCTCGTCAGAACTTCAAGGTTCCTTGCTACGGGTCCAGATCCAGGGATCCCAAGGCGACTCTAGTGGATGCATTAGTGGCGCCTTGGTCGTTCAACCTAGCTTATGCGTTTCCACCGTTCCCTCTCCTTCCCAGGCTTGTAGCCAGGATCAAAAAGGAGAAGGTCTTGGTGATTCTGATAGGTCCTGCGTGGCCGCGCAGGACTTGGTATGCAGACCTGGTGAATATGTCATCGGCTCCACCATGGAAGCTACCTTTGAGACAGGATCTTCTAGTACAAGGTCCATTCAAACATCCAAATCTAGTTTCTCTGCAGCTGACTGCTTGGAAATTGAACGTTTGATTTTATCCAAGCGTGGGTTTTCAGATTCAGTGATAGATACTCTGGTCCAAGCCAGAAAACCTGTGACTAGAAAGATTTACCATAAAATATGGAAAAGATATATCTGTTGGTGTGAATCCAAAGGATTTTCCTGGAGTAAGATTAAAATTCCTAAGATCCTCTTCTTTCTCCAAGAAGGTTTGGATAAGGGATTGTCAACGAGTTCTCTAAAAGGACAGATTTCTGCTTTATCTGTCTTGTTACACAAACGACTGGCAGCTGTGCCAGATGTACAAGCTTTTGTACAGGCTTTGGTCAGAATCAAGCCTGTTTACAGACCCTTGACTCCTCCCTGGAGTCTAAATTTAGTTCTTTCAGTTCTTCAAGGGGTTCCGTTTGAACCCTTACATTCCATAGATATCAAGTTACTATCTTGGAAAGTTCTGTTTTTGGTTGCTATTTCTTCTGCTAGAAGAGTTTCTGAATTATCTGCTTTGCAGTGTAATCCACCCTATCTGGTGTTCCATTCAGATAAGGTTGTTTTGCGTACCAAGCCTGGTTTTCTTCCAAAAGTTGTTTCCAACAAGAATATTAACCAGGAAATAGTTGTTCCTTCTTTGTGTCCGAATCCAGTTTCAAAGAAGGAATTTAGATGTAGTCCGTGCTTTAAAGTTCTATTTAGAAGCAACAAAGGATTTCAGACAAACTTCTTCTTTGTTTGTCGTTTATTCTGGTAAGAGGAGAGGACAAAAAGCTACTGCTACCTCTCTTTCTTTCTGGCTGAAAAGCATCATCCGATTGGCTTATGAGACTGCCGGACGGCAGCCTCCTGAACGAATCACAGCTCACTCTACTAGGGCTGTGGCTTCCACATGGGCCTTTAAGAACAAGGCTTCTGTTGATCAGATATGTAAGGCAGCGACTTGGTCTTCTCTGCACACTTTTGCCAAATTCTACAAATTTGATACTTATGCTTCTTCGGAGGCTATTTTTGGGAGAAATGTTTTGCAAGCCGTGGTGCCTTCTGTTTAGGTAACCTGATTTGCTCCCTCCCTTCATCCGTGTCCTAAAGCTTTGGTATTGGTTCCCACAAGTTATGGATGACGCCGTGGACCGGACACACCAATGTTGGAGAAAACAGAATTTATGCTTACCTGATAAATTACTTTCTCCAACAGTGTGTCCGGCCCGCCCTGTTTTTTTTTTAAATCAGGTTTGAAAAATTTCTTTCTCTATACACTACAGTCACCACGGCACCCTATAGTTTCTCCTTTTTTTCTCCTAACCGTCGGTCGAATGACTGGGGGGGCGGAACCTGGGAGGGGCTCTATGGACAGCTTTTGCTGTGCTCTTTGCCATTTCCTGTTGGGGAAGAGAATATTCCCACAAGTTATGGATGACGCCGTGGACCGGACACACCGTTGGAGAAAGTAATTTATCAGGTAAGCATAAATTCTGTTTTTTGGTTCAGCACCTGGGTTGCGCTATCTGAATCATGAAAGAACAAATTTGGGTTTAGTATCCCTTTAAATATGTGACATAATTTATAAGAAACACATGTATATACTAAGGTGCTGAACTAATAATGGGCCGTCTCCTAAGCTTACATTCCTGCCTTTTCAAATAACTATACCAAGAGAACAAATAAAAATTGACAATAGGAGTAAATTAGAAAATTGGTTAAAAAAATTGTTTCATATCCCTTTAATCTAATCTTTGAATTCATCGTTATATAGTGCATCTATTTAGTGTTTAATGTATTTCGAGGGACTTTAAAAAAACTTTAATAAAAAGACACAAACACATAATATTTCCTTTGGTATTTTAGTGCATCTTATATGTATTAAATTCCTCAGTCATTTAGATGCAGCATAGTAATTCTTTAGTGTCGCTTTAAGCACTGAAGTGGAAAAGATCTGCATACAAAATAAATTATTTAAAAACTTTAAAATGGTTGCCTTTGCAAACAAGAATAAACTATTTGAAAACCCAGTTGAGTGTGTTTATCTTATCTCCCTTGATTGAGGCCAGTTCATTTTGTAAATTAGGACAGTTTGCACTATACTTAAAGGGATATTACAGTATATGTTTTTAACATGCATAGTTTATACCTGCAATTAAAGGACCACTCAATGCAGAAGAATTGCATAATTAACAAGTGCACAATAAAACGACAATGATTTAACACCTAGTCTGAATTTCAAATAAGCAGTAGATTTTTTTTTTCTGACACATTTATTTTTTTCTCCCATTTCCCAACCTCCTGTATCATGTGACAGACATCAACCAATCACAGACTAGTATACATATACCCAATGAGCTTGTGCACATGCTCAGTAAGATTTTGTTCCCCAGAAAGGATGTATATAAAAAGACTGCACAAAATTTGATAATCTAAGTAAATTGGAAAGTGTCTTAAAACTGCATGCTCTTTCTAAATCATAAAAGTTTATTTCGCCTTGAGTGTCCCTTTAAGTGTTGGATTGCAATAACCCTCCATACAAAATAATTTGCATATATTTGGTATTCCTTAGCCAAACGGATGCCGAATATTGCTGCAGTTGGAAGCATTCAACTTTTTCCGCCACCTGATTTTATTAGTAAAGAAGTGCAACACGAATTTAGTGATTTGCTCAGCAGAAAGAGAGAAATACCTCAGACCATAGCAATATTTTGCATTTGCTTCTCTCACAAATAAAGGATGCTGAATATATGCACTTGCCTATGAAATAAATGTTTTAAAAGCAGTTGACAATTGTCACTTTATTCATAATTTCAAAACTCCTTTAAAACTCTTGTGAATGTTTATCTTATATCCCTTAATAGTTTCTGCACTGCTCTATGCAATCTCTGTCTTGTATGTAGCTAGGCAATATGCAATATTTTGAAGGTAACCCAGTTTACAGAATATGCTTTCCAACCACTCTAGGGGAGCAGAGAAAAAGCACAATTTATATACAAATCAAGGTATTTTAGAGCAAGCGTGGGATTATTATGATTTCTTCTAAAGATAATCTTGTCCACAAATATCAACCCTTTCATATACTAATTTTATAAAACCATTGTTAGACTCTGGGCTCATTGCATTAAATAAATCAGCATTGGTTACAAACACAGATCCTTTTTTTTTTTTCCTCAGCAGATTCTGCACTTTTAGAAAAAAAACTTAAATTAGTAGAAATACACATAAATGGTAAAAAGCTACCAGCCACTGTGCAGCAAAAGGTGTTTTTTGTTGTTGTCATTCTCTGTAGCATACACGGTAAATATCAGCATGTGAGTCACTATTGGCTAAAAATTGCAAAAAACACTTTATGATTCCACATTTAACACCAGTTTAACATTGTTAGTCTGGATTCTATACTGAACTTTTCAAGTAGAAATGGTAGTTGAAAGATGGAAGAATTTGTCTCTCTGCTTAGTATAGAATTTTATGTAGAATGTGATGAGGAATAAACATCCAAGTATAAAATATCAGATATGTTTAAAAATGACAGAAATTGTTCATTTTAAAGAAGTTATTTAAATGGACAGCAAACACATTGAGATTGCAATATAAAATGTTTACTTATATATAGAAAAACTATATTGCAGTATAATTTCATTTTTTATTTTGTCCCCTTTTAATCTAGCTTTTAAAATGGTGGTTTTTCGAATTCTCAGAACTACAAATGCACCCTGCGGGTTTATTAAGACTAACCCTGCTACATATTATTTCCTAGTTGGCTTCAGCACATAACAACTGCATAACAGAAGCAAGCCAGGATTGACTCCAGGTCGTGAGTGGAATTTGGCTATTAAAAATTTGCAAAATTGTTTTATGAATGTTGGCTGATATGTTATTTTATGGCAAGTAGGTTTGCACCGATACCGATACTAGTATCGGTATCAGTGCTGATACCAAGTAGTTGCATGAGTACTTGTACTCATGCAAATGCACCGATACTTAAACCGATACCTCCTCTTCCTACCCATACGCCATCTTGTGGCGTTTTTCAAACTGCATGTTCCCATTTCATTTTAAGCTGGAGTGGAGACAACTAAAAATTGCACACTTCTTTTCTGCAATACAAATTGCTGTTATTTGTATTATTGTACGTTTGAGAGCCGTGCTCCAAAAGCTGCTACTATACAGCTGGAAGCCTACCTGGGAGAGATCACTGTACCTCATTCAGACAAACCCCTGAATACTGGGCAAACTGAGATTTCCAGCTCTGGCTAAAATGGCCCAAAATATCTTTCTGCCCATGCAGTAGTGTGAAAAGTGAAAAACTGTTCAGCTTGGCGTCAAATGTCCTTACAGATAAAAGAAACAGACTTATAGCTGAACATGCAGAGATGCTTCTGTTCCTTAATAAGAACTTGCCACTAACCTTTGAAAAAAATATTCTAATTGCTAGATTGCCTGTTATACTGCTAGTTCTCATCTTGAATAATTGTGCTCAAAACATACTGTACTCTGAGGAACATCCTTAGCCAGGGCTGGATTAAGAATAAAAAGCAGCCCTGGAAAAATATGAAGACCTGCCCTATTTTCTGTTGAGTCAGTAGAAAGCAAATGCCCCATTTTTCTCAAAGGGGATTACTGGAACACTCCTCCAAATGTTTTATTCAGAATTAACTTATATTACTTTGTATTAAATACAAATGTCAGATTGATGTTATATAGGCACCCTACAACCCCAACTGCTGCAGCTGTTATTTATTGTTGTTGTTATTAATATATTTTATTGTAATATTTTTTATTTATATACATGTTCTGCGAACTTTGTGACAACGATCAAAAAAATCTTTTTAATTATTTCATAATATCTTTTGAGTTAAAGTTCATAATTATAAAGAAGCTATCTTAAATCATTAGTCTGTATTGTGCTTGGTAAACTGTCATATTTCATAAAAAAAAAAAAAAGTATTGGTAATTGGTATCGGTCGGTATTTGAAAAAAGTATCAGTACTTCTACTCGGTCTTAAAAAAAAATGGTATCGGTGCAACCCTAATGGCAAGACAAAAGAAATGCCTTGTGGTTTCTATCCCTTTAATTCTGACACAGTGAGCATACCCTTAACTCCTGCCAAACTCAGCAATGAATGAAATAACAAAAACCTATCATTCATGTGCCAATCAATCAACCTATGTCGATATAATCTAATGTCGCCTGTTTATAGATTCACTCATTTCTCTCATTTATTAGGATTGCAAAAAAATTAAAATAAGCAGTGCCAAAGACTTTTGGGAGTTGGTGTCTGAATTTATCTTCATAATCTACTTATAACAGTGATACACCTGCAAAATATGTTGACACAATTGGTTCTGTCTGCAAGGAAACCAAAATCATCCAGCAATCTTGTGATGTACTGGTTGACAGATCTACCGGTAGACTACAATCTAGCTTTTAGGCATATATGTGATAAACCAGCCAATTTGCTGCCAGGAAATCTGTAATGATTACTATTTATCTGAATCTTGATCCTAGCTGGCAGTGTACTTTTAAATAGCAGATGACGTACTTGCTGTACTGAGTATAGCGGTAGCTAGGGGCAAAGCCTGCAGCTTTTAGACTTAATCTGCTCACTTTGTGAGTTGATGGCACAGAGGAAGCAGTAGTTACTATAGGAGGCTGCATAATGAACCAGCAACTTGTGCTGATCTTATTAGGAATTTATGAATTTGCTTCCTTGTGAAAAGTAAGACACAGGCACTGTGACTGGAGGTCAGAGCAATCTCTTGTAATCAAATCGATTCTCACCGGCTTGTCATCTCTAATGAATGGTTGCATCAGATGCTTGATATGAAGTCTCTTGTATTAGATACATGTATAAAGTTAACATTTCATTATTTATATTAGCCAGATAGGATGGTTATTTTCCGCTCTTATAGTGAGATGTATTCAGTTACTAGGGGGTTATACTGTTTTAGTGCCTACTTGAAGCAGATAGAATCATCCCACAACCCTTTAGCTTTTTGCACACTGCTCTCAGTGCTGCAAGTTTGCTAATGCAATGGTTCAGCAACCCTCTGGCTTCCTCATAAAACAAGGGCAATATTCGGACTTTGTGATTTTAAACAACTTTCCAAATTCCCTCTATTATCTAAATCGCTTTATTCTCTTGGTATCCTTAGTTGACAAGCCTTTATAGGTAGGCTCAAAAGCAGCAATGCATTAGTGGGGGCCTGCTGCTAATTGGTGGCTGCACAAAAAAAAATTCTGATATATTTTGTAGGACATCATTTTCAGCAGGAAGCTGATTAAACTGATTTGGTCTGGAGGATGGCAGGAATGTATTCAGCATTTCCTTATGCTGTCCTATGTATGTACCCAATTTCTTCATCCTCATATTGCTTAATGAGAAGGGAGTGAGCACAGTGTGTGATGGTGCCTTATGCAATGTGAAAGTACCCACAGGCACTTCCTCAATGCTGTTGGGGAAGAGAAGCTCTTATGAAGCCCATATCTTAGCCACAACACCAATAAGTGGGAATGATACTTATTAGAAAAGGTTTGGCTCAAGCACGCTTTTGTGCAGATGGGTGAGATTTATAAAAGTGTTTGTGTGTATGAAGTATTTATAAGTAACAGCACACTATGTATGTCACTAAACGTTAAAAATTGAGTAGATGCTAAATGACTTCTCTATCCCTGTTGACAGCATCACCATTTCCCCATCACCCCAAGTCCACTTGACTCAAATCTATCCTTCATCCCCCATATCCATTCGCGTTCTACATCCTGCCGCAACCATCTACACAATATTTCCAAGATTCACCCTTTTCTGAGCGCTAACACCACAAAGCAAATCCACTCCCTTGTTATTTCCTGACTTGACTACTGCAATAACCTACTTACTGGCCTTCCTCTTTCCCGCCTCTCCCCCCTCCAATCCATCCTAAATGCCTCTGCCAGGCTGATACACCTTTCCCGTCGCTCTGTATCCGCTGCACCTGTCTGCGAGTCCCTTCATTGGCTCCCCATTTATAGCAGAATTAAATTCAAAATTCTCACCAACGGCGTTCCCCTCTACCTATCCTCTCTAATAAACAAGTATACTCCAGCCCGCCCACTAAGATCCAACAATGACCTGCTCCTTGCATCCGCGACTATCACCTCTTCTCAGGCTAGACTGCAAGACTTCTGTCGTGCAGCACCTACGCTCTGGAACACTCTCCCTCATGCTGTCAGGCTGTGCCCTAATCTTTCTTTCTTTAAATGCTCCCTGAAGACTTCTCTGTTCAGAGAAGCCTACCACCCAACTCAATAATAAATTTCACTTACCTAACATTTCCCTCATCTATTGGAGGAGGTTTACCTTCCAGTCACTGGCTGTACATCCCCTTTCTATGCTGCACACTGTGAGTGATAAGGATCTCAATGAACTGCTGAGACTTGGAACAGTCAATGTTTGACAGTGTAAAGACCCTGGAGCTGGGAGTGATTTTATTTAAATAAATCTGTTTCTACGATATCCCCGCTCTTCGTTTATTGCTTCATGGTTGGTCCGGCCACCTGTCTCTCCAACTAGGAGCTCACAGTGATTGGTTGTTCCACGGACAATCTGTTTCACCTGACGCTCCCACCATCTGTAGCTGTGGATTGGTCTCTGGAGTTCCGGTTTCTTATCCCTATTGGTCTGTCTGGCGGGCGACTAAGGTTCCGTCCTGTTCAGTGAGGCATACGTTTATGCCATAATCCTTGTGAGTACCCTGACATCAGTGTGTGCTATTCCCTGTATCTCTGATGTTTTACAACGATACTGTTCCATAAGGCACCTCTCTTTTCTCTGCTTCTACAGATTTATACAACCATTTCCCTTTAAGAGTGCTGCCGTCTACATTGTTTGCTGGATGATCAAGGAACTCTGCCTACTTTGAAATTGTGTTTAAGCCGCATCTCGGCTATCAGCTGTGCGCACCTCCAAATAATTTTTCTTTCATTTTCTTCTCAATCTTGCAGTCCTCACCTGCTGTTTCTCAACTACCCTTATAGATTGTAAGTTCCCACGGGAATAGGGCCCTTTATTCCTCCTGTATGTGTTTGTAAATTTTGTCCTGTCTCTTACAAGTTTTATATAATCGTTTTATTTAAATGAATTGTATCCATGGACAGCGATGTGGAATATGTTGGCACTTCATAAAAAAGTATAATAATAATAATGAAAGCTACTATGAAATGTATCTCACCTTAGGTTGACTAGACAGTCTGATTTGTAAAATAATTTTACAAGCCGCATATAAAAGTGCAAAAGTTAGATGTGTTTGTATACAAATGTACAGTGGTCAATAAGTGTATTTCAGATTTAGGAGCAAAACAGGCCTAGAAACTGCACAGGCATATTTAAAGGGACAGTAAAGTAAAAAAAAATCTTTCATGATTTAAATAGGGTATGTAATTTTAAACAACTTTCCAATTTACTTTTATTACCAATTTTGCTTTGTTCTCTTGGTATTCTTAGTTGAAAGCTAAATCTAGGAGGTTCATGTGCTAATTTCTTAGACCTTGAAGACTGCCTCTAATCGGAAAGCATTTTGACAGGTTTTCACCACTAGAGGGCGTTAGTTCATGTGTTTCATATAGATAACATTGAGCTCCGGCGCGTGAAGCTCCTAAGAGCAAGCACTGATTAGATAAAAATGCATGTCTGTCAAAAGAACTGAAATAAGGGGGCCGTTTGCAGAGGCATAGATACAAGGTAATCACAGAGGTAAAAAGTATATTATTATAACTGTGTTGGTTATGCAAAATTGGGGAATGGGTAATAAAGGGATTATCTACCTTTTTAAACAACAAAAATTCTGGTGTTTACTGTCCCTTTAATTAATGCAAACTTTAAATGAGTTAGTTCAGGGGTCGACAAATCTTTTTAAAATTTCGGAACCAGTAAGAATTTTACGAGCCAGGCATAAAGTTAAAGGGACATTAAACCCAACATTTTTCTTTCATAATTCAGACATATAATACAATTTTAAACAACATTCCAATTTACTTCTATTATCTAATTTGCTTCATTCTTTAGATATCCTTTGTTAAAGAAATAGCAATGCACACAGGCGAGCCAATCACAGGAGGCATCTATGTGCAGCCACCAATCAGAAGCTACTGAGCCTATCTAGATATACTTTTCAGGAAAGAATATCAAGAGAATGAAGCAAATTGGATGATAGAAGTAAATTAGAAAGTTGTTTAAAATGGTATTCTCTATCTGAATCACGAAAGAAAAAAATTGGGTTAAATGTCCCTTTAAGAGCCAGACCTTGGTATTTGTATATAGATGGAGAATAACCCAAAACGTTATAACACAGTGGTAAAATTCTAGGATCCAGTGGCTCCCAGGCACCTGGATTTGTCAAGCCCTGAGTTAGCTTGTACTTTCAGCCTCAAAACTATTATAACAAGCTCCACTTTTACATGCTGGGCCTTACAGACAGTCAGAGGAAACTGCACATGCTGTCCTTAAAGGGGCAGTCTAGACCATAATTTTGTATTGTTTAAAAAGCTAGATAATCCATTTATTACACATTCCCTCGTTTTGCACAACTAACACAATTATATTAAAACCCTTTATACCTCTGTGATTACCTTGTATCTAAGCCTCTGCAGACTGCCCCCTTATTTCAGTTCTTTGACAGACTTGCATTTTAGCCAATCAGTGCTGACTCCTAGGTAACTCCACGTGCATGAACATAATGTTATTTGTATGAAACACATGAACTAATCCCTCTAGTTGTGAATAACTGTCAAAATGCATTCAGATAAGAGGCGGACTTCAAGGTCTAAGAAATTAGCATATGAGCTTACCTAGGTTTAGCTTTCAACTAAGAATACCACGAGAACAAAGCAAATTTGATGACAAAAGTAAATTGAAAAGTTGTTAAAAATCACATGCCCTACCTGAATCATGAAATTTTATTTTGGACTAGACTGTCCCTTTAATTGTGCTGTATTTGAAAATAATAACTTGGGCACTATGGCCTCTGGATGAAGTGTCTACAGTGTTTTTGGAAAATAGCAAGGCTGCTGTATACAGTATTTCCAGGGTAAGCTTTTAAAATATGCATGCATATTTGAATGATTACCTTTAACTGCGGCCCTGCAAAGGACATTGAAGTTAATGCATCGTTTTAAAGTCCCTTTACACTGTGCCGTCTATGTGTGACAAGATTTGCAGTGGCACATAAAAAGTAAAATGTTAAATACATTTTTTTAATAGTATCACACACCTATTAGTCTACAAAAATATCTGGTATTTTAAGCTTTTGCAGATACTTTTAAAACATATTTTTGTATGTTTTCAGTAGATACACTAAAACAATATACTTGAGTATCGCAATAAACACAAGTTCAGTACGGAGCCGTTTTTACTACAATAATCTAAGTCTTTATCCCTCAGATCTCACAATGTACAAAATTACTCTGGACCCTGTCCAAGTATCCGGTCAGGTCTGTCAGCAGGTGTGTTACTAAACAAATAGGAACACAGGAAAACGTGACCACTTATCTTTTTCATAGGTTTAAAAGACTAATGAGCATTGCTGCAAGCTAGAATTTTCTCTTTTAAACAACCACATGTCTTTCTCCTGACATTGTAACCATTATCAGTCATTGTGCATGGTTAACACACAATCTCTCCAAGCTTTCTTTACACTGTATTGATTAAAATGTATTTGTATATGTGCTTTCTGTCTAAATAGTGTCCTCAAACATAGGCCAGCAGCCAAGCAGGGCAGGTTGGAAACATTTTGGCTCAGATTACTAGAATGGAACTCACTGTGTCAGTTGTACTGTTTTAATGTATTCTTTTGTACAGTAGAAGCCCATAACCTTATCAACATTGGTTCATTTGCAGGTATGTGGATTGTTTTATTTTTTTATTCCACTCTGTTAATGGCACTACTTAAATGAAAACAAAACACTTTCAAACTGTAATATTAAATGTTTAATTATGCAGAGTAAAATAAAAAAAAAATCTTTCAATATACATTATTAGTTATATTTCCCCCTGTAAATTAACTATGTACACTGCAGACTTCACAATCTTAAAGTGATGGTAAATCCTAGTGTTTGTGAAACGCTAGGATTTACCATTGGAACAATTAAAGGGGACTTTCAGTCATGAAGTATAAAATACTTCATGCTGAAAGTTCCTTTAGTTGTTTGAAGCGTTCCCGCACTAAGATCCTCAAGCAGCCCACGGCAGAATGCTGTTTTGCTGAGAGGTGACGTTTCCACCTCTAAGCAAATAGCCATGCGGCCCAGCTGGCACCAAGCCTGGTAGCCTGCACGACTATTGACTAAGAGGTGGAAATGATCTATCTTTTTAAACAATAACATTTTTGGAGTAGACTGTCCCTTTAATTCTCTTTGTTGAAGGAGCACCAATGCCCTCCCGGGAGCTAGCTGAACAAATAAGATAAGCCAATGAAAAGAGGCATATATTTGCTGCCACCAATCAACAGCTAGGGCCTTGTACGGCATTACTGCTTTCAGTATACCTTTGCTTTTCAACAAATGATACCAAGAAAGTGATGCAACTTATATGTTAGAAGTTTAAAATTGCATGCTGTAGCTGAATCATGAAAGTTTAATTTTGACTTTAAGGGTACATGAAATCCAAATTTCATGATTCAGATAGAGCATGTAATTATCTATTATCTATTTGTCTTTTGGTTTTCTTTGTTGAAAATCATACCTAGGTAGGCCCAGACACTGTCTTACTAGTGTTATTATGGCAAAGAGTGATTTGCAGAACACACTAAAGTGACCTGCTAGGCACTAAGGAGATTTGCACAGCACCACACCGCTCTGTGTGTCACAGCCTTTACTTAGAATGACACGTAGGGCATGAGAGAGAATTCCTTCAAAGTGTAGGGCACAGTTTTCTTTCTTAAGATATGGTGACACAACTTGTGTTCCCTGTTCTAGACCGTGCCACGGAAATTATTGCCCGGGAATGGGAGAGACCTGGAATTCCTTTTTCCCTGTCTCCGGTTTTTAGAATGATGTTTCTGGTGGCTGACTCCATTAAGGAGTTGTGGCAGATGGTACTCAAAGTGGAAGGAGCAATTTCTACCCTGGCTAAGAGGACTACTATTCCTATTGAGGATAACTGCTCTTTTAAGGACCCTATGGACAAGAAGCTGGAGGCTTACTTGAAAAAGATGTATATTCATCAGGGTCTCCAAGGGCAACTGGCGGTGTGTATTGCTACTGTGACAAGTGCGGCAGCTTATTAATTTGGTGCCTTGTCTGATTCTCTTCAAGCAGAGACTCCTTTGGAGGAGATACAGGATAGGATTAAGGCTCTTAAGTTAGCCAATTAATTTATTACTGACGCCTTTTTGCAGGTCATTAAGTTAGGAGCCAAAATATCTGGCTTCGCGATTTTGGCGCGTAGAGGATTATGGCTGAAATCTCAGTCAGCAGATGTTTCCTCTAAATCTAAGCTTGGGACGGGTTTGGCGGAGATTATTTCCGATATCACGGGTGGTAAAGGATTTTTTCTGCCACAAGATAAGAAGAATAGGTTGAAAGCGCGTCAGAGTAATTTTCGTTCCTTCAGAGGTAAGTCTTCCCCCTCCTCTGCCAAGCAGGAAAAGTCCAAGCCTTCTTGGAAGCCTAGTCAGTCTTGAACAAGGGGAATCAATCTAAGAAGCCCGCAACTGAGTCTAAGTCAGCATGAAGGGTTTGCCCCCGATCCGGGATCGGATCAAGTGGGGGTCTCACTCTCTGTTTTCTCAGGCATTGATACGAGATATCCCAGATCCGTGGGCCGTGGACATAGTATCCCAGGGTTACAAATTAGAATTCAAAACCTTTCCTCCCAGGGGCAAGTTCCACCTCTCAAGATTATCTGTAGACCAAATAAAAAGAGAGGCGTTCTTGAAATGTCTACAGGATCTTTCCCTCCTGGGAGTGATAGTTCCAGTCCCAGTACAGGAACAGGGTTTAGGGTTCTATTCCAATCTGTTCATGGTTCCCAAGAAAGAGGGAACTTTCAGACCTATTTAAGATCTAAAATGTTTCAACAAATTTCTCAGTGTCGTCCTTCAAGATGGAGACTATTTGTTCCATTCTTCCCTTAGTGCAGGAGGGTCAGTTCATGACGACCATAGACCTGAAGGATGTGTACCTCCATGTTCCCATTCACAGGGATCATCACAAATTTCTGAGATTTGCCTTTCTGGACAAACACTTTCAGTTTGTGGTTCTTCCATTTGGCCTCACCACATTTCCCAGAATTTTCTCAAAAGTTCTAGGTGCTCTTTTGGCAGTAATTCGATCCTGGGGAATTGTAGTGGCGCTTTACCTGGACCACATTCTGGTTCAGGCGCCATCTTTTCAACTAGCAAAATCTCAGAGATCTTGTTGTCTTTTCTTCGTTCCCACGGGTGGAAAGTATATTTGGAAAAGAGTTCTCTTTTTCCGGTGACAAGGGTGATCTTTTTAGGGGCCATTATAGATTCGCTATCAATGAAAATATTTCTGAAGGAAATCAGAAGAACCAAGATTCTTTCCTCTTGCCTATCTCTACAATCTGCTGTATGGCCATCAGTGGCCCAATGTATGCAGATAATTGGTCTGATGGTGGCTTCCATGGACATAGTTCCTTTTGCTCAATTCCGTTTGAGAGCCCTACAGTTATGCATGCTCAGTCAATGGAACGGGGATTATACAGATCGGTCTCAGAAGATAGTTCTAGATCAGTCGACGAGAGACTCTCTTTCGTGGTGGCTGTCTCAAGAACATCTGTCTCGGGGAACATGCTTTCGGAGACCCTCATGGGTGATTGTGACCACGGACGCCAGCCTGAAGGGCTGGGGAGCAGTCTGGGATTTATTGAAGGCACAGGGACACTGGTCTCAGGATTAATCTGCTCTCCCCATAAACATATTGGAGTTGAAAACGATCTTCAATGCCTTGATGGCTTGGCCTCAGCTGGCTTTAGCCCGGTTTATCAGGTTCCAGTCAGACAACATAACCTCAGTGGCTTACATAAACCATCAGGGAGGGACTCAGAGTTCCTTAGCCATGAAGGAGGTGGCTCGGATCATTCAGTGGGCAGAAGCTCACAATTGCTGTCTATCTGCCATCCACATTCCAGGAGCGGACAACTTCATACCGGGGAGGGGCAACTCCATCCGGGGGTGTTCTCCAGATTAACCATCAAATGGGTGGTACTGGAATTGGATCTGATGGTGTCTCGACAGAACACCAAACTTCCAAAGTAAGGTTCAAGGTCAAGGGATCCTCAGGCCTTCCTGATAGATGCTCTGGCAGTTCCTTGGAACTTCAAGTTGGCATATCTTTTTCCTCTGTTTGCTCTCCTGCCACAAGTCATTGCTCAGATCAAGCAGGAGAGAGCGTCAGTGATTGTAATAGCTCCTGCGTGGCCTTGCAGGATCTGGTATGCGGACTTAGTGGAAATGTTGTCTCTGCCTCTGTGGAGACTACCGCTGAGGAAGGACCTTCTACTTCAAGGTCCTTTTCTTCATCCAAATCTCGTTTCTCTGAAGCTGACTGTCTAAGCGTGGTTTTTCTGAGTCGGTCATTGAGACCATGATTCAGGCTCGAAAGCCTGTTACTAGAAAGATTTACCATAAGATTTGGCGTAAATATCTTCATTGGTGTAAATCCAAAGGATACTCTTGGAGTAGGGTCAGGTTTCCAAGAATTTTATCTTTTCTCCACTTCTCCAGGAAGGTCTGGAGAAAGGTTTGTCTGTCAGTACTCTGAAGGGTCAGATTTCTGCTCTATCTATTTTGCTGCATAAGCGTCTGGCAGACGTGCCAGATGTGCAGTCTTTTTGTCAGGCATTGTTCATAATCAGGCCTGTGTTTAAATCTGTTGCTCCACCTTGGAGTCTTAACCTTGTGCTTAAAGTTTTGCAACAGGCTCCGTTTGAGCCAATGCAGTCCATAGATATTAAGTTGTTATCCTGGAAGGTTTTGTTTCTTACTGCTATCTCCTCTGCTCGGAGAGTTTCAGAGCTCTCAGCTTTGCAGTGCGATTCACCTTATCTCATATTTCATGCATATAAGGCAGTTCTTCGTACTAAATTTGGTTTTCTTCCTAAGGTTGTTTCGGATAGAAATATTAATCAGGAAATTGTTTGTTCTTTGTGCCCTAATCCTTCTTCTCATAAGGAACGTTTGTTACACAACCTAGATGTTGTGCGTGCTCTTAAATTTTATTTGCAGGCGACTAAGGACTTTCGCCAGTCTTCTGCATTGTTTGTTTTTCTGGGAAACGTAAAGGTCAGAAAGCTACTGCTAATTCTCTTTCTCTTTGGTTGAGAAGTATTATTTGTTTGGCATATGAGACTGCTGGACAGCAGCCTCCTGAGAGAATTACAGCTCATTCCACTAGGGCTGTTGCCTTTTCTTGGGCTTTCAAAAATGAAGGTTCTGTGGAATATATTTGCAAGGCTGCAACTTGGTCTTCTTTGCATACTTTTGCCTCCGCTGAGGCTTCTTTTGGGAGAAAGGTTCTTCAAGCAGTGGTGCCTTCTGTTTAGGTTGCCTGTCTTGTCCCTCCCTAGTCCTCCGTGTCCTTTAGCTTGGGTATTGGTTCCCAACAGTAATTGAGGACTCAATGGACTCACCATATCTTACGAAAGAAAACAAAATTTATGCTTATCTGACTTTTTTTTCTAAGAATTTTTTTGTTTTGTTTTACTAAACCTCAGGCACCTCTACAATTTGTGTTTCTCCTTTTCTCCATTTTCCTTCGGTTGAATGACTGGGTATTGGGGGAAGGGGAGGGATACTTAACAGCTTTGCTGTGGTGCTCTTTGCCTCCTCCTGCTGGCCAGGAGTGATATTCCCAACAGTAATTGAGGACTCAGTGGACTCATCATATCCGGAAAGAAAGAAATTTATTAGGTAAGCATACATTTTGTTTTTCAACTCTAGTCCTCAGGGCACCCCAATGGGCCAGGATTTCTCCAACATTGGTGTGTCCGGTCCACAGCGTCATCCATTACTTGTGGGAAATTTTCTCCCCCACAGGGAAAGGCAAGGAGAGCACACAGCAAGAGCTGTCCATATAGCTCCCCCTCTGGCTCCGCCCCCCAGTCATTCTCCTTGCCGCTCTGAACAAGTAGCATCTACCACGGGGATGGCGAGGAGTTTGTGGTGTTAGTTGTAGTTTTTTATTCTTCTATCAAGAGTTTGTTATTTTAAAATAGTGCTGGCTTGTACTATTTACTCTATAACAGAAAAGTGATGAAGATTTCTGTTTAAGAGGGCTATGATTTTAGCACAAGTAACTAAAATCCATTACTGTTACCACGCAGGACTGTTGAAACAAGAGAACTTCAGTTGGGGGTAACAGTTTGCAGACTCATCTGCTTCAGGTATGACTAGTCTCCTCCTAACAACACAGGCTAATGCTAGATGACAGTCATTTTTCCCCTCAGGGGAAACGGTAAGCCATTTTTCTTTCACCTCAGCAAAAAAGATAACAGGCTTACCCTTTTTGTTTTTTATGCTGGTAGATACTGTTAGGGGGTAAATCGATTGGTTTTTATTACAATATTATACCATTTGAAATATTTTATAAGCTCACATACACTTGGGAACGTTTTTTATTGATCTGGCTTTTTTTAGACACCTAAATCTAGTCAGGAAGGCCCCTTCACTCTAGTGTGCTCCTCATTTTGGCACTTCAGCTGCGCAGTTGAATTTCAAGGCAGTGCATGCAGATTCATGTGAGAGGGTTCTGTGGCTCAGAAAGTGACTCCAAAAGGCTTTTTTCTGTGAATGGTGACCCCTAAGGAAGGTAAAAAGCTGCAGCAAGGCTGTAGCTGGGATTGTGGTGTATAAAAACGGTTAAATCCAACAATTAGCTCCAGTTTGCTTGTTTTAAGAGCTAGAGTCTCCATATTTGCTATGCAATACTTTCTAAGCATTAAGACACTGGGGTCCAAATTTCAGAAAAATCGGATATTGCTTTCATAGTTTTTTGAACATTCAGAAATAAATGTGTCATTTTATTATTTAAAGAGACAGTAACGTTTTTGTTTAAAATCGTTTTTATTGCATTGTTTGCCTGCCTAAATCTGTTTAACATGTCTGTTCCAAGATTCCTTGCTACGAGTCCAGATCCAGGGATCCCAAGGCGACTCTAGTGGATGCATTAGTGGCGCCTTGGTCGTTCAACCTAGCTTATGCGTTTCCACCGTTTCCTCTCCTCCCCAGGCTCATAGCCAGGATCAAACAGGAGAAGGCCTCGGTGATTCTGATAGCTCCTGCGTGGCCACGCAGGACTTGGTATGCAGACCTGGTGAATATGTCATCGGCTCCACCATGGAAGCTACCTTTGAGACAGGACCTTCTAGTACAAGGTCCATTCGAACATCCCAATCTAGTTTCTCTGCAGCTGACTGCTTGGAAATTGAACGCTTGATTTTATCCAAGCGTGGGTTTTCAAATTCTGTGATTGATACTATGGTCCAAGCCAGAAAACCTGTGACTAGAAAGATTTACCATAAAATATGGAAAAAATATATCTGTTGGTGTGAATCCAAAGGATTCTCCTGGAGTAAGATTAAAATTCCAAAGATTCTCTCCTTTCTCCAAGAAGGTTTGGATAAAGGATTGGCAGCTAGTTCTCTAAAAGGACAGATTTCTGCATTATCCGTCTTGTTGCACAAACGACTGGCAGCTTTGCCAGATGTACAAGCTTTTGTTCAGGCTTTGGTTAGAATCAAGCCTGTTTACAGACCCATGACTCCTCCTTGGAGTCTAAATTTAGTTCTTTCAGTTCTTCAAGGGGTTCCGTTTGAACCTTTACATTCCATAGATATTAAGTTACTATCTTGGAAAGTTCTGTTTTTGGTTGCTATTACTTCTGCTAGAAGAGTTTCTGAATTATCTGCTTTGCAGTGTGATCCACCCTATCTGGTGTTCCATTCAGATAAGGTTGTTTTGCGTACTAAGCCTGGTTTTCTTCCAAAAGTTGTTTCCAACAAGAACATCAACCAGGAAATAGTTGTTCCTTCTTTGTGTCCGAATCCAGTTTCAAAGAAGGAACGTTTATTACACAATTTAGATGTTGTTCGTGCTTTAAAGTTCTATTTAGAAGCAACAAAAGATTTTAGACAAACCTCATCCTTGTTTGTCTTTACTCTGGTAAGAGGAGAGGTCAAAAAGCTACTGCTACCTCTCTCTCTTTCTGGCTGAAAAAGCATTATCCGCTTGGCTTATGAGACTGCCGGACGGCAGCCTCCTGACCGTATCACAGCTCACTCTACTAGGGCTGTGGCTTCCACATGGGCCTACAAGAACGAGGCTTCTGTTGACCATATATGTAAGGCAGCGACTTGGTCTTCTCTGCACACTTTTGCCAAATTCTACAAATTTGATACTTTCGCTTCTTCGGAGGCTATTTTTGGGAGAAAGGTTTTGCAAGCCGTGGTGCCTTCCATTTAGGTAACCCGATTTGCTCCCTCCCTTCATCCGTGTCCTAAAGCTTTGGTATTGGTTCCCACAAGTAATGGATGACGCCGTGGACCGGACACACCAATGTTGGAGAAAACAGAATTTATGCTTACCTGATAAATTACTGTCTCCAACGGTGTGTCCGGTCCACGGCCCGCCCTGGTTTTTTTAATCAGGTTGAAAAAATTTTCTTTATACTCTACAGTCACCACGGCACCCTATAGTTTCTCCTTTTTCTCCTAACCGTCGGTCGAATGACTGGGGGGCGGAGCCAGAGGGGGAGCTATATGGACAGTTCTTGCTGTGTGCTCTCCTTGCCTTTCCCTGTGGGGGAGAACATTTCCCACAAGTAATGGATGACGCCGTGGACCGGACACACCGTTGGAGAAAGTAATTTATCAGGTAAGCATAAATTCTGTTTTCATGATATCTTAACCAGAGTACAGGTGCTTTGTAGTCATGGTTACTAACATGCTCTCACCCATCAGCTGATTATTTCACCTGGGCTCTGGTGTAGGGGATAGCTTGGCATAGGTTTGATTCAAGGGAATAGTTTTGCATTTTTGAGTAGAGTATATGATGTAGAATGGCGCTAAAACACAAACCGTGAAAGAAGATGTATATTTCTTTGCTGTTCTATTTTGATTCTAAATCTTTCTCTTTTACTGTTTATCTGTCTTGCTGCCTGAGCCCAAAATTGAATATGTTTCTAAGAGAGATGTACTATGCAAGAATGCATTTGAATGTAAGAATTTGTGTTACAAATGTTTTGGACAGTATTTGGTGGTGTATTTGCTCTTAGCAAGATTCTGCTCCTCATGAAATACCTTTTATGCAAGTTTATGACCTCTCTGAAATTGAATCTGTATGTGCTTGTCGCTATATGCCTTATACTGTCAATCTATCCTACTTTATTGTATATCTGAACCAGACTTTAGGTGTTGAAAGCAAACCTTCTATATTTGCTGTGGATTTTGTATAATGCAAATATGGAGATCTAAGGGGATCGGCAGGAATCGGTTGAAAAGACATTCGCAGCTCTGGGTTTTTAACAAATAAAATGATATAACATTGTGATCACTTAAGAAACTCACTCCCAATATGGGAGCAAAGGGGGCAAAATAAATAATGAAAGTATATATAAGTTCTACTATGCATAATTAAGCATTTTATATTGCAATCTCAAAGTATTCATTGCTGGTTTTAATTCATGCAAACCTTGGCTAAGGAATGTATTTTTCCTATGTGAACAAAGCACTTGATTTGTGAACACATATCGCTTTCTGGCAGCTATGCTGTGAGAAACATTCTCTTAACAGTTGAAGATCAAAATGCAGCTATTGTAAACTGCACACATCTCAAACAGCCTCTCGAGCGTAAATGAGCCATAATATAAAGCTTGCTATTGCTAAGTCCAGAGTACAGTTTTTAGGAATTTGTCAACACCCTGTGATTGCACAATGTTACTTCTTTTTAAACGTTAAAGGGAGGACAGTCTACACCTTGGTCATCTGAAAGTCTTACCATAGATTATGCTGCAAATAGCCTCCTGCACCTTTTCTATTTCATACAGAAGAAATGGTAAAAAAGTTATTTTAAAATGAATAGTGTTTCTGGCCACTTTGAAATGGTTGCAATGCTCAGCCCACTGATGACATCATGATCTGGGCTGCATATGGCATCCAATCACAAAAGATTCACTAGTTGGATTCAACAGACTGTCAATGCTATTCAGCAGAGAGCCTAGATGCAGCCCAGATCGTGATGTCATCAGTGGGCTGAGCTTGGCATTTATTTCAAACTGGCGGGAAACAATAATCATTTTAAAATAACTTTTTTACTGTTACTGCTACATGATATAGAAAGGGTTGCAGGAGGCTATTTGCAGCTTCATCGAAGGTAAGACTTTAAGATGACTAAGGTGTAGACTGTCCCTTTAAAGTAGTAAACTATAAGTCAAAATATATTGTATGCAAATGTGTATTCCTCATGGTTTGTGTTTCTGAAACTTACATTACTTAAGCAAGGTCACCCAGTTACATAGCTCCTCAGTTACTGTACAACTAGATAGCATGAAATGAACTTATGTAGAGATACAGATTTAGAAATTTTTACTTTACCCAGAGAGGCTGGTTGCTAGTGCAGCCTACAATTCGTTGGCCCTAAAACACAGTGATTTGCTTGCTCAGTGTGCTCAAAAATATACATAGCCCTTTATGTTCCTTTGAAGTCAGTGGTTTGGATTCTTTAAAGTGTAAAGAATAAAGTGTTACATTGTGCGGTGATGTTAAGGATACAAATAATTCTTCTTTGTATTAGTTCCAATTCTCCTTGTGAAAGTCTCCCTGGCAGTGCGTATAAAGGGTTTTGGGCCTTGCATACTTTCTATTACTTCTACAGACGCTCACTGCTCCCCTGGGTTTGGCCCTGAAGCCTTTTGTTGAGTATTAATTGACTGAGTGTGATTCATTTGCAACCACAGTGACCTTGTGGCAAAACCTGCCAGTCATAATTTTTTCTCCCTGCAATGGGTTTCTTGTATTTTAAATGCTCACACAAGGCATCCAGTTCAAATTCTAGAGGTTAGATACAGACACAGTGTTAGACCTGAATACCTTAACATATGTTACATTATTCAGACTTATCTTTCTATATATTGCATTACAATCTTTACAAATATTTCTTGATAAATCTTTTATATATGTATATACGCACACATACATATTTATATATAAATTTACCCACATATACATACACACACACACACAAACAAATATATATATATATATACGTGCATACACATTATTATATATATATATATTATATATACAGTATATATATATATATATATATATATATATATATATGCGCATACACCTATATATATGTGTGAATATATATGTGTGTTTATATATATATATATATATATATATATATATGTATATATATATATATACACACATTTATGCACATGCAAATATATATATATATATATATATATACACAGTCACACACTCATATATGAAATCTTTTGTAACTCAGAAATTTGGGATTTCACAGAATTTAGAGTACCGATGTGCAGAAGGATTATTGTACACACTAAAATGCAGATATTTGGAGAGTCCACAGACCAACCCTAGGGGTCTAATGAGATCTCCAGCATTGTTTGTGGTAACACAGTAGGACAGAGTTTGTATGTGTCTGTCAAAACTGCTTTACAAGCTGTAATGAATGATGTTGTTTTATTGTGGAGATCAATACAGGCCTCTTGAGATGTTGATACGTTCAATATCCTGTGATACAGCAATGAACTGGAGAGCACACTAGCACACTGTCATCAGTTCCAGAAGGAATTAGCAATATATTAAAACACCACTCCCTTTTTCAAATTTCCATTTCCGAGCAGGTAGACTGCGGAAGTGTTAAAAACACAAAAAGGACTCAATATAGTGTGTTATCAAGTAGGCCAAAGCCAATGATAGTATAAAATATACTTACTGGATGCAGGAACTCTGTGGGCTTTAAGAATACCATTTGCTTATTCCAAAGAGGAACAGCCCCAGGCATCCATTCTTAAAAATGATAAAAAAAATAATAATATTATTATAATGATGTGATTTAAAACATTTAATTATATTTCAGTGTGTCAGTTTAGTTACAAATGGAGTAAAATCAAGATTAGACTACACTTGTATTTGCGCTAAAATAATGAAGATAAACACAGATGGTTTGTGATTTTTTTTTCCCCTTCAAAATGGCCATGTAAGGATTCTTAGGCAGAAGTCTCTTTTCCTATGTTATGTATTAATTTTGTATATATTTCCATACCAAAAAATTTTTTATACTTGTGAGGCCTGTGAAATAAAAATAATTACACTAAAGTTGTAACAAGCCTCAAACGCAAAATAAATAGCTCTTCCATTAGCATGATAGCATTTTTTTATTTTTTGAGTTAACTGTACCTTTTTTACCATGGTTTGTAATAACACCCAGCCCCAGCTAGAGTGTCTAACAGCAGTCAGTGTCATGTATCCATTCAAAAGCATTTCACAATCACCTTTCAACAGAGCTTTTAACTATGCATGGGTGGTTGTGAAGTGCCCAGTTTGGATGGTTAGACTATGTATTTGTATTTCTTTCTGCAGCCTAATTGTTTCTCTCTCATTCTGCAGTCTAATTGTTTATCTCTCATTCTGCAGTCTAATTGTTTCTCTCTCATTCTGCAGTCTAATTGTTTATCTCTCATTCTGCAGTCTAATTGTTTATCTCTCATTCTGCAGTCTAATTGTTTATCTCTCATTCTGCAGTCTAATTGTTTATCTCTCTCTGCAGTCTAATTGTTTCTCTCTCTCTGTAGTCTAATTGTTTCTCTCTCTCTCTGCAGTCTAATTGTTTCTCTCTCTGCAGTCTAATTGTTTCTCTCTCTGCAGTCTAATTTTCTCTCTCTCTCTGCAGTCTAATTGTTTTTCTCTCTCTCTCTCTGCAGTCTAATTATTTCTCTCTCTCTGCAGTCTAATTGTTTCTCTCTCTCTGCAGTCTAATTGTTTCTCTCTCTTTCTGCAGTCTAATTGGTTCTCTCATTCTGCAGCCTTATTGGTTCTCTCTGCACTCTTTCTGCAGTCTAATTGTCTCTCTCTTTCTGCAGTCTAATTGTTTCTCTCTCTCTCTCTGCAGTCTGATTGTTTCTCTCTCTCTCTGCAGTCTGATTGTTTCTCTCTCTCTCTCTGCAGTCTGATTGTTTCTCTCTCTCTCTGCAGTCTAATTGTTTCTCTCTCACTCTGCAGTCTAATTGTTTCTCTCTGTCTTTCTGCAATCTAATTGTTTATCTCTGCAATCTAATTGTTTATCTCTGCAATCTAATTGTTTATCTCTGCAATCTAATTGTTTCTCTCTCTGCAGTCTAATTGTTTCTCTCTCTCTGCAGTCTAATTGTTTCTCTCTCTCTGCAGTCTAATTGTCTCTCTCTCTCTGCAGTCTAATTGTTTCTCTCTCTCTGCAGTCTAATTGTTTCTCTCTCTCTGCAGTCTAATTATTTCTCTCTCTCTGCAGTCTAATTGTTTCTCTCTCTTTCTGCAGTCTAATTGGTTCTCTCATTCTGCAGCCTAATTGGTTCTCTCTGCACTCTTTCTGCAGTCTAATTGTTTCTCTCTCTCTCTCTCTGCAGCCTGATTGTTTCTCTCTCTCTCTGCAGCCTGATTGTTTCTCTCTCTCTCTGCAGCCTGATTGTTTCTCTCTCTCTCTGCAGTCTAATTGTATCTCTCTCTCTGCAGTCTAATTGTTTCTCTCTCACTCTGCAGTCTAATTGTTTCTCTCTCACTCTGCAGTCTAATTGTTTCTCTCTCACTCTGCAGTCTAATTGTTTCTCTCTGTCTTTCTGCAATCTAATTGTTTATCTCTGCAATCTAATTGTTTTTCTCTCTGCAGTCTAATTGTTTCTCTCTCTGCAGTCTAATTGTTTCTCTATGCAGTCTAATTGTTTCTCTATGCAGTCTAATTGTTTCTCTCTCTCTGCAGTCTAATTGTTTCTCTCTCTCTGCAGTCTAATTGTTTCTCTCTCACTCTGCAGTCTAATTGTTTCTCTCTCACTCTGCAGTCTAATTGTTTCTCTCTCACTCTGCAGTCTAATTGTTTCTCTCTCACTCTGCAGTCTAATTGTTTCTCTCTCACTCTGCAGTCTAATTGTTTCTCTCTCACTCTGCAGTCTAATTGTTTCTCTCTCACTCTGCAGTCTAATTGTTTCTCTCTGTCTTTCTGCAATCTAATTGTTTATCTCTGCAATCTAATTGTTTTTCTCTCTGCAGTCTAATTGTTTCTCTCTCTCTCTGCAGTCTAATTGTTTCTCTCTCCTCAGTCTAATTGTTTCTCTCTCTCTGCAGTCTAATTGTTTCTCTCTCTGCAGTCTAATAGTTTCTCTTTCTCTCTGCAGTCTAATTGTTTCTCTCTCTCTGCAGTCTAATTGTTTCTCTCTCTCTGCAGTCTAATTGTTTCTCTCTCTCTGCAGTCTAATTGTTTCTCTCTCCTCAGTCTAATTGTTTCTCTCTCTCTGCAGTCTAATTGTTTCTCTCTCTGCAGTCTAATTGTTTCTCTCTCTCTGCAGTCTAATTGTTTCTCTCTCTCTGCAGTCTAATTGTTTCTCTCTCTCTCTGCAGTCTAATTGTTTCTCTCTCTCTGCAGTCTAATTGTTTCTCTCTCTCTCTGCAGTCTAATTGTTTCTCTCTCTCTGCAGTCTAATTGTTTCTCTCTCTGCAGTCTAATTGTTTCTCTCTCTGCAGTCTAATTGTTTCTCTCTCTCTGCAGTCTAATTGTTTCTCTCTCTCTGCAGTCTAATTGTTTCTCTCTCTCTGCAGTCTAATTGTTTCTCTCTCTGCAGTCTAATAGTTTCTCTTTCTCTCTGCAGTCTAATAGTTTCTCTTTCTCTCTGCAGTCTAATTGTTTTTCTCTTTCTCTGCAGTCTAATTGTTTCTCTCTCTTTCTGCAGTCTAATTGGTTCTCTCATTCTGCAGCCTAATTGGTTCTCTCTGCACTCTTTCTGCAGTCTAATTGTCTCTCTCTTTCTGCAGTCTGATTGTTTCTCTCTGCAGTCTAATTGTTTCTCTCTCTCTCTGCAGTCTAATTGTTTCTCTCTCTCTCTGCAGTCTAATTGTTTCTCTCTCTCTGCAGTCTAATTGTTTCTCTCTCTCTGCAGTCTAATTGTTTCTCTCTCCGTTGCTGGAAGAGCAAACCATTTTTGAAGTTGACCTCCAAGGCTGCTATTCAGGTTAATGTCTGGTGATTCACTTACTCATAAATAGTAGATTATCAATGGATATCGTGCAGTTTATACAGTACACATACTTTGTTCTGACAGTGACAATTAAAACTGCTTTGGTTGTCTGTTGTGCTGTGCCTCACCTTGTTATTGTATTCTGTGTCCTAGTGCTAGAGCTTGTGTTTTTAATTGACATTTTAACAGCTCTTTATCTCTTTGGATAAAGTGTTCTATGCTCACTAACCGAGCAGCAAAAACAGCCAGGAAACAGAAAAATAGCTTTCTATATATTTAAAATTACTTCATGTGCCTATTAAATTAACACTCCTGTAAAGGTAGCCACCAATCAGCAAGCGCTATCCAGGGTGCTGAACCAAAAATGGGCTGGCTCCTATGCTTACATTCCTCCTTTTTCAAATAAAGATACAAAGAGAACTTAGAAAAAATTATATTAGGATTAAATTAGAAAGTTTCTTAAAATTGCATGCTCTATCTGAATCATCAAAGAAAACATTTGGGTTCAGTATCCCTTTAATTCTCTAGCAAACATTTTGCTCACTATTCAGGTCGACTGCTTCATTAATTAGTACACAAATCCTAGTGGATGGCAAACCTGCGGCTTCCCAAATATCTCCACCCCTTTACCACCATACCCTCTGGTACGAATACAAAGTGGTCAATTTTACTACTTGTGACTTGTATAATACACTTATAATAAAATATTAACCTGCTGTTTTAAAGGGACATTAAACACGAAATACATTATTTAAGTATAGCATTGATGTTATTCCCCGCCTCCCTCTAGTATTGGGGGCCACCATGTTGAAATCTGTCTTTTTCTAGATTCCAGTGCTGACCTGTTTGCACATGTATGGCAACTCTCCTTCAGATACCTGCAGTGTAACCTAGGTTTCATAATGGCAGCACCCATGGTTATAAGGAGGTGCATGAAATGTGTTAGTGTTCCTTTAAAACTACCATTTTTATTTTTTTTAATTATCACGATTTGGGCAGATTTTCTCTAAAAGGTTTGCCATTGCTGTCTTTCTATATGTGTTTATCATAGTTTGGGGCTTATAAAATGCACTAGAATATGAAAGCATTAAAGGGACACAATACCCAAATGTTGAAGCACTTGAAACTGATGCAGCATAGCTGTAAAAAGCTGCATAGAAAAAATCACCTGAACATCTCTATGTAAAAAAGAAAAATATTTTACCTCAAATTTCCTAAGTATTCACACCCCACTGTAAAGAGACTTTAAGCAGCCAGTTAGGACGCATGTCCCAGGTCAAGCTAAGGAGTGTGCATCAGTCAAGTGCAGACACAGTCATGTTATTTTCCTACTCAGTTTAAGTAAGTTCAGTTAAATCTCATGAGATCACAGCAAAGGCAAAGCATTACCTCAGCACTGCTGATGCTGATTGGCTATTATTCTTTATTTTTTTTTCAACTTGCAGCTGAAGTCTAACTGTTTACACAGCACTTACTCTGGTGAGCTAAATAAATTTTGAGGTAAAATATCTTTTTTTTAAATAGAGATGCTCAGGTGATATTTTTTGTCAGCTTTTTACAGTAATGCTGCATCATTTTCAAGGGATTTAGCATAAGATTATTATGTATAACAAACGCTAGGATTTACCATCACTAAAAATAATTAGTTTCTGTGATCGTTTTGTAAAAAACAATGTTAAACCCACCCTATCTGTAAGGAAAGAAGATCACTAACACAGCGCCTGCACAGAGTTTCCACGGATGTCAGTTGAGTTAACATGCACGGCTATTGGTTTAGAGTTGGAAACGTCACCTCATTGAAGAAAGCGATCTACTTTCCTTACAGATAGGGTGAGTTTAATATAGTTTTCTTCTATAAGGTACGACGAGTCCACGGATTCATCCTTTACTTGTGGGATATTATCCTCCTGGTAACAGGAAGTGGCAAAGAGCACCACAGCAGAGCTGTCTATATAGCTCCTCCCTTAGCTCCACCCCCCAGTCATTCACTTTGCCTACTCTAAGTACTAGCAAGGGTAAAGTGAAAGAGGTGATAAAATATTAGTTTTTAATTTCTTCAAGCAAGAGTTTTTTGTTTTAAATGGTACCGGTGTGTACTATTTACTCTCAGGCAGCAGGTGGATGAAGACTTCTGCCTGGAGGATGATGATCCAGTACAGTTCTCACAGAGGCTGAGGGGTGCAGGAAACTTCAGTGTGAGGAACGTTTTCATGCTATATAGCAGTGAGGTATGTTCAGTCATTTTTTTCTGGAGAGACTGTGTATTTCAGAAAGGCTGACAGTATCCCCATGAGGGTAAGGGTAAGCAGTAATCCTAAGAGCTATAGAAAGGCATTACTAAGCTTGCATAAGGGGCTAATTACAAAAATGGTTGACAATGAGTTTTGACTGTTTGTGGGCAAACGTTTTATGAACTGGGAGTGCTGTTAACGTTTTGTGGGCAATAACGTTTTTTTTGGCAACTTTATTGAGGGTACACTTGGCTTATTTTTTGGGTCTCAGAACGCACATGGCTAGCTTAAAACCGCTCTGGTGCGGTTCTTTGAGGCTGTAGAGACATCGAGTGAGATGGGCGGGGCCTATTTTCGCGCCTCAGATGCGCAGTTGTTTTCACTCAGCAAGCTCCAACTCCTGAGGGCCCTTGGGGATGTTTTGGGCCAAATCGAAGCTTTAACCCCATATTTACTATCCCTGAGGGCAGGTAGGCGCCACAGCAGGGCTGTGGCAAGGTGCTGGGGGTGTTTTTTTCCCGATTTAGGCCTAATTTCAATCCGGTTGGCACATTAAGGGGTTAAATGTTTTTTTGTTGTTGTTTTTTTTTCCAGTCAATTAAATGTAAAACGTTTATTATTTCTGTATTTACAGTACATTTTAATTGTATATACTAATTTGTAGATGTCATTAAAGTCCCACTACACAACAACTTATTTTTTGCATACATTAGTTTTTTTTTTTTTATTAAATTTTTTATTATACAAAAAAGAGAAAAAACACAAAAAACACACATATAACACACATTTCTCCATACATGGAGATTACAGCATAAAAGACGGATATATAAAAGAAAAAGGCTCAAAACATACAGATCCAAAAAGCTTCTGCTCATCTCAAATACATTAACCAAAACCCTTTCCCGGACAATCCCACAAAGAGAAAACAGAGAGAGAAAGAAAAAAAGGGGAAGAATATTCCCTCTCTCCTCTCATCTCCCCCCCACCCCTGCATCCCCCAACCCCTCCCTAAACTAGTTTGATATTACTAATTTGTTCTATATATTGTACAAAGTCATTTCCCTGAAAGCCCACAAAAACCTTCCACTTTCTACAAAATTTTTCTCTTGAGGGCCCCCCTAATTTTGATTCATACGCTGCCTTGATTGATGAATCTAATAATGCTTTCCTCACTTCTGAAATAGTAGGTGTCTTACAAGAGATCCAATATTTAAAGAAAAGTGTTCTAATAATTATTAATGCTACTAGTATAAAGTCAACATCTTTGTCCCAAGCAGCATGGGATCTTAAGAAAAGAATAGAGTCTCGTGTTAGCTGAATCCTTTTTTTAACTATATTGGAGAGAAAATATTCTACCTTCATCAAAAATTGATTTACCTTGGGGCATCCCCAGACTAGATGAATCAAGTCAGGATCCTGAAAGTGGCATTTAGAACAGGTATTAAACACATTCTTATTCCACTTAGCCACTCTCCGAGGGGTTAAGTAATCTCTGTGTATCACCCTAAATTGAATTTCCCTATAGTAAGATGAGGAAAACAACCTCTGCGCAGTCTTCAATCTCTTTAGAAGTATTATATCGAGATCAGGTGAATCAACCAGTGTTGACCACTGGGAAGTCAAATCTGCTAAAACCGATGTTTCTTCCAATGATACTAAAAATTTATAGATAAAGGATAATAATGCCTTCCTAACCTTTACCACGTCGACCAACGGGTGTTGTTGCCACATCTGGGGATCTAGATTCGCTAATTTAAGAATATAGCTATTATTATATCTCTATACAGAGGATGTTCCAATAATCTCTTTCCTAATTCTTTATTTGAAGCAAACAGAACATAATTTAAGGAGAGCGGGGCACAAACTTGATTCTCAAGAGTCTCATCCGAGTATACAAAAGATCTTGTTAACCAATCCATAGGGAATCTTAGGATAGCAGCCTGGTTATAGTTTTCTAGATTGGGTAAGGCGAGCCCGCCTTTAAAATATGGTTGATATAGCTTGGCTAATTTCAGTCTCGGCTTTCTCCCGCTCCAAAGAAACCCTCTCAAAGCTTGATTAAAGAGCCGTAAATCAGCCTTGTTTCTTAAGAGGAAACATTCTCAAAGTATACAAAATCTTAGGGACAATAAACATCTTATAGAGAGCTATCTTGCCTGTCAGGGAAACCGGGAGTGAGACCCATGATTTTAATTTTTCTCTGCTATCCTTCAGTACTGATACAAACTTATCTTTATACCAATCTGCTGTGTTAGCAGAGATCTTCAACCCCAGATATTCCAGCGTGTTAGTTTCTATAAACTGAAAGGGTTGCGATTCTTCTGGATTACGCTTCAGCCACAAGATTTTAGATTTTGAGAGATTTGTTTTGTACCCTGAGGCTCTACCATACTGTTCGAGCAGGTTAACAATTGCACCAATCTGATTTCTTGGCTCGGGAACAAATAACAAAAGGTCACTGCAAATAAAGCAGTTTTAAATTTTACCTGGTCTATCTTGATTCCGATCAGCACATTTCTTAATCTAATAGCCAAAGGTTCCATTATGAGATCGAACAATAGTGGAGACATCGGGCATCCCTGACGGGTGCCTCTAGTTAGCATAAATGAGTCTGACATAGAATTATTGATCAACAAAGAGGCCCTAATGTCTGAATAGACCTTAACGACAAAGTCCCTAAAAAGGCCCCATAATCCAAATTTCTCTAGTACCTGGATCAGGAAGGGCCACTCCACCCTGTCGAAGGCCTTCTCTGCATCCAAAGATAGCAGGAAGGCCTCCGGCAGGGCAGCGCAATCCCCCCCATATCGATTGACGACCTGTAGAATTTTCCTTACATTCAGCTCAGTCGCTCTACCAGTAATGAAACCTGCCTGGTCCTGATGCACAATCGCTGGTAGCAAAGGTTTCAATCTTTCAGCCAGAAGCTTCATCAATATCTTGTAATCGAGGCCAAGCAGCGAGATGGGTCTATATGAAGTCGTATCCAATGGATCTTTATTGATCTTTGAAATTAAGATTATATTAGCCCTCTTAAAGTTCTCAGAAATCTGCTTATTTGTTCCATAGTATGTATTATAAAGGTCAGTCAATACTGGGCCTATCTCTGTTCGCAAGATTTGATAGAATTCAACCGGTAGACAGTCTGGGCCAGGAGCTTTTCCTCTAGCCATTGAATTAATGGTTCTTTGTATTTCCCTCTCTGTTATTGGTTGATTCAGACCCTCACTGTCCTCTACTGAAATTTTTGGGAAATTAATCTCTTCCAAAAACTTTTCAATATCCTCTGGATCCAGACAATGCGATGTATATAGGTTAGTGTAAAACCTCTGGAATAGTTGCAATATTCGACCTTGGTCTGTATGTACCTGGTCCTTCTCTCTTATCGCTGCTACCGATTTCCTCCTAGATTGTCTTTTAAACAGAGAAGCCATATATTTACCAACCTTATTTCCATATTTAGAAAATCTGGCGCTGTTCTTATATGACCTGTGCCTCTCCCAGGAGGAACGTCTCTCTTTCTTTCTTTACCTGGAAGTAATTGTCCGTATTCAGCTTACAGGGTTTCTCCCTAAACAAGATATAAGCCTCCCTTACTTTATCTGAAAGATCTATGTCTTTCCTCAGGTTCTCTTTTCTCTTGTTAAGTGTATCCAGTCCACGGATCATCCATTACTTGTGGGATATTCTCCTTCCCAACAGGAAGTTGCAAGAGGATCACCCACAGCAGAGCTGCTATATAGCTCCTCCCCTAACTGTCATATCCAGTCATTCTCTTGCAAGCCTCAACCAAGATGGAGGTCGTAAGAGGAGTGTGGTGTTTTATACTTAGTTTATTCTTCAATCAAAAGTTTGTTATTTTTAAATGGTACCGGAGTGTATTGTTTATCTCAGGCAGTATTTAGAAGAAGAATCTGCCTGCGTTTTCTATGATCTTAGCAGAAGTAACTAAGATCCATGGCTGTTCTCACATATTCTGAGGAGTGAGGTAACTTCAGAGAGGGAATGGCGTGCAGGTTTTCCTGCAATAAGGTATGTGCAGTTAATATATTTCTAGGGATGGAATTTGCTAGAAAATGCTGCTGATACTGAACTAATGTAAGTAAAGCCTTAAATGCAGTGAGAGCTACTGGTATCAGGCTTATTAATAGAGATACATACTCTTATAAAAATGTAATATAAAACGTTTGCTGGCATGTTTAATCGTTTTTATATATGTTTGGTGATAAAACTTATTGGGGCCTAGTTTTTTTCCACATGGCTGGCTGGAATTCTGCCTAGTAACAGTTTCCTGACTTTCCACTGTTGTAATATGAGTGGGAGGTTTTTTTTTGTGCAGCAAAAATTACAGACACAGACATCCAGCTTCTTCCTGCATGATCCAGGATATCTCTGGAGGGCTCAAAAGGCTTCAAAGTCGTTTTTGAGGGAGGTAACAAGCCACAGTAGAGCTGTGGCAGTTGTTGTGACTATTTAAAAAAACAAAACAAAAAAAAAACGTTTTTGTCAGTTATTATTCTGTGTTTGGTATTAAGGGGTTAATCATCCATTTGCAAGTGGGTGCAATGCTCTGCTAACTTGTTACATACACTGTAAACATTTTGTTAGTGTAACTGCCTTTTTTCACTGTTATTTCAAATTTTGGCAAAAATTTGTGTTTCTTAAAGGTGCAGTAACGTTTTTTATATTGCTTGTACACTTGTTTAAAGTGTTTTCCAAGCTTGCTAGTCTCATTGCTAGTCTGTTTAAACATGTCTGACACAGAGGAAACAACTTGTTCAATATGTTTGAAAGCCATGGTGGAGCCCCATAGGAGAATGTGTACTAAATGTATTGATTTCACCTTAAACAGTAAAGATCAGTCTTTAACTATAAAATAAATATCACCAGAAGATTCTGACGAGGGGGAAGTTATGCCGACTAACTCTCCCCATGTGTCAGACCCTTTGCCTCCCGCTCAGGGGATGCACGCTAATATGGCGCCAATTGCATCAGGGACGCCCATAGCGATTACCTTACAGGACATGGCTGCAATCATGAATAATACCCTGTCAGAGGTATTATCCAGGTTGCCTGAATTAAGAGGCAAGCGCGATTGCTCTGGGGTTAGGAGAAATACAGAGCGCGCGGATGCTGTAAGGGCCATGTCTGATACTGCGTCACAATATGCAGATCATGAGGACGGAGAGCTTCAGTCTGTGGGTGACGTCTCTGATTCGGGGAAACCTGATTCAGAGATTTCTAATTTTAAATTTAAGCTTGAGAACCTCCGTGTATTGCTTGGGGAGGTATTAGCTGCTCTGAATGACTGTAACACAGTTGCAGTACCAGAGAAATTGTGTAGGCTGGATAAATACTATGCGGTGCCGGTGTGTACTGATGTTTTCTCCAACATAGGTGTGTCCGGTCCACGGCGTTATCATTACTTGTGGGATATTCTCTTCCCCAACAGGAAATGGCAAAGAGCCCAGCAAAGCTGGTCATATGATCCCTCCTAGGCTCCGCCTACCCCAGTCATTCTCTTTGCCGTTGCACAGGCAACATCTCCACGGAGATGGCTAAGAGTTTTTTGGTGTTTAAATGTAGTTTTTATTCTTCAATCAAGTGTTTGTTATTTTAAAATAGTGCTGGTATGTACTATTTACTCTGAAACAGAAAAGAGAAGAAGATTTCTGTTTGTGAGAGGAAGATGATTTTAGCAACCGTTACTAAAATCGATTGCTGTTTCCACACAGGACTGTTGAGATGAAGTAACTTCAGTTGGGGGAAGCAGTTGGCAGACTTTTCTGCCTGAGGTATGATGGCCACATTTCTAACACGACTTGGTAATGCTGGAAGGCTGTCATTTTCCCTATGGGGACCGGTAAGCCATTTTCTTAGATTAAGTATAAGAATAAAGGCTTTATAAGGGCTTAAAAAACTGGTAGACATTTTTCTGGGCTAAAACGATTACTTGCTAAGCATATTTGACAGATTATAGCGCTTTATAGTTATTATAATCTTGGGGATTGTTGTTAAAAAACGGCAGGCATTGTATGGACACCTTTTTCAGATGGGGGCCTTCTATAGTCATAGGCAGAGCCTCATTTTCCCGCCACTAATGCGCAGTTGTTTTTGGAAGGCAAGGCATGCAGATGCATGTGTGAGGAGCTAAGATCCACTGAAAAAGCTTATAGAAGGCGTCATTTGGTATCGTATTCCCCTCTGGGCTTGGTTGGGTCTCAGCAAAGCAGATTCCTGGGACTGTATAGGGGTTAAATGTAAAAACGGCTCCGGTTCCGTTATTTTAAGTGTTAAAGCTTTCAAATTTGGTGTGCAATACTTTTAAGGCTTTAAGACACTGTGGTGAAATTTTGGTGAATATTGAACAATTGCTTCATACTTTTTCGCATATTCAGTAATAAAGTGTGTTCTGTTTAAAATTTAAAGTGACAGTAACGGTTTTATTTTAAAACGTTTTTTGTGCTTTGTTGACAAGTTTAAGCCTGTTTAACATGTCTGAACCATCAGATAAACGATGTTCTATATGTATGAAAGCCAATGTGTCTCTCCATTTAAATATATGTGATAATTGTGACATGGTGTCCAAACAAAGTAGGGACAATGATGCCACAGATAATAATAGTGCCCAAGATGATTCTTCAGATGAGGGGAGTAAGCATGGTACTGCATCACCCCCTTCTGTGTCTACACCAGTTTTGCCCACACAAGAGGCCCCTAGTACATCTAGTGCGCCAATACTTATTACTATGCAACAATTAACGGCTGTTATGGATAATTCTATTGCAAATATTTTATCTAAAATGCCTACTTATCAAAGAAAGCGCGATTGCTCTGTTTTAAACACTGAAGAGCAAGAGGACGCTGATGATAACGCTTCTGACATACCCTCACACCAATCTGAAGGGGCAAGGAGGGAGGTTTTGTCTGAGGGAGAAATTTCAGATTCAGGGAAAATTTCTCAACAAGCTGAACCTGATGTTGTAACATTTAAATTTAAATTAGAACATCTCCGGGCACTGCTTAAGGAGGTATTATCTACTCTGGATGATTGTGACAATTTGGTCATTCCAGAGAAATTATGTAAGATGGATAAGTTCCTAGAGGTTCCGGTGCCCCCCGATGTTTTTCCTATACCCAAGCGGGTGGCGGATATAGTAAACAAGGAATGGGAAAGGCCCGGCATACCTTTTGTGCCTCCCCCTATATTTAAGAAATTATTTCCTATAGTCGACCCCAGAAAGGACTTATGGCAGACAGTCCCTAAGGTCGAGGGGGCGGTCTCTACTCTAAACAAACGCACTACCATTCCCATAGAAGATAGTTGTGCTTTTAAAGATCCTATGGATAAAAAAATTAGAGGGTTTGCTTAAAAAAATGTTTGTTCAGCAAGGTTACCTTCTTCAACCAATTTCATGCATTGTTCCTGTCACTACGGCAGCGTGTTTCTGGTTCGAAGAACTAGAAAAGTTGCTCGATAAAGAATCTTCGTATGAGGAGATTATGGACAGAGTTCATGCACTTAAACTGGCTAACTCTTTTATTCTAGATGCCGCTTTGCAATTAGCGAGATTAGCGGCGAAAAATTCAGGGTTTGCTATCGTGGCGCGCAGAGCGCTCTGGCTGAAGTCTTGGTCAGCGGATGTGTCTTCCAAGACAAAATTACTTAACATCCCTTTCAAGGGCAAAACACTGTTTGGGCCTGATTTGAAAGAGATTATTTCAGACATCACCGGAGGAAAGGGCCACGCCCTTCCTCAGGATAGGTCTTTTAAGGCTAGAAATAAGCCTAATTTTCGTCCCTTTCGCAGAAACGGACCAGCCTCTACTTCTACATCCTCTAAGCAAGAGGGTAATACTTCTCAACCCAAACCAGCCTGGAGACCGATGCAAGGCTGGAACAAGGGTAAGCAGGCAAAGAAGCCTGCCACTGCTACCAAAACAGCATGAAGGGATGGCCCCCGATCCGGGACCGGATCTGGTGGGGGGCAGACTTTCTCTCTTTGCTCAGGCCTGGGCAAGAGATGTTCAGAATCCTTGGGCACTAGAAATAGTTTCTCAAGGTTATCTCCTGGAATTCAAGGAACTACCCCCAAGGGGAAGGTTCCACAGGTCTCAATTATCTTCAAACCAAATAAAAAGACAGGCATTCTTACATTGTGTAGAAGACCTGTTAAGGATGGGAGTAATTCATCCAGTTCCAATAAGAGAACAAGGGATGGGGTTTTACTCCAACCTGTTCATAGTTCCCAAAAAAGAGGGAACGTTCAGACCAATTCTAGATCTCAAGATCCTAAACAAATTTCTCAGGGTTCCATCGTTCAAAATGGAAACCATTCGAACGATCCTTCCTACCATCCAGGAAGGTCAATTCATGACCACGGTGGATTTAAAGGATGCGTACCTCCATATTCCTATCCACAAGGAACATCATCAGTTCCTAAGGTTCGCTTTTCTGGACAAGCATTACCAGTTTGTGGCACTTCCATTCGGATTAGCCACTGCTCCAAGGATTTTCACAAAGGTACTAGGGTCCCTTCTGGCGGTTCTAAGACCAAGGGGCATTGCAGTAGTACCGTACTTGGACGACATCCTGATTCAAGCGTCGTCTCTGTCAAAGGCAAAGGCTCATACGGACATCGTCCTAGCCTTTCTCAGATCTCACGGATGGAAAGTAAACATAGAAAAAAGTTCTCTTTCTCCGTCAACAAGAGTTCCCTTCTTGGGAACAATAATAGACTCCTTAGAAATGAGAATTTTTCTGACAGAGGTCAGAAAATCAAAACTTCTAAGCTCTTGTCAAGTTCTTCATTCTGTTCTTCGTCCTTCCATAGCGCAGTGCATGGAAGTAATAGGATTGATGGTTGCAGCAATGGACATAGTTCCTTTTGCACGAATTCATCTAAGACCATTACAACTGTGCATGCTCAGACAGTGGAATGGGGATTATACAGACTTGTCTCCGACGATTCAAGTAGATCAAAGGACCAGAGATTCACTCCGTTGGTGGCTAATCCTGGACAATCTGTCACAGGGAATGAGCTTCCGCAGACCAGAGTGGGTCATTGTCACGACCGACGCCAGTCTGGTGGGCTGGGGCGCGGTCTGGGAACCCCTGAAAGCTCAGGGTCTATGGTCTCGGGAAGAATCTCTTCTCCCGATAAACATTCTGGAACTGAGAGCGATATTCAATGCTCTCAAAGCTTGGCCTCATCTAGCAAGGGCCAAATTCATAAGGTTTCAATCAGACAACATGACGACAGTTGCTTATATCAACCATCAGGGGGGAAAAAGGAGTTCCCTGGCGATGGAGGAAGTGACCAAGATAATTCAATGGGCGGAGGATCACTCCTGCCACTTGTCTGCAATCCACATCCCAGGAGTGGAAAATTGGGAAGCGGATTTTCTGAGTCGTCAGACATTCCATCCGGGGGAGTGGAAACTCCACCCGGAAATCTTTGCCCAAATAACTCAATTATGGGGCATTCCAGACATGGATCTGATGGCGTCTCGCCAGAATTTCAAGGTTCCTTGTTACGGGTCCAGATCCAGGGATCCCAAGGCGACTCTAGTAGATGCACTAGTAGCACCTTGGACCTTCAACCTAGCTTATGTTTTCCCACCGTTTCCTCTCATTCCCAGGCTGGTAGCCAGGATCAACCAGGAGAGGGCTTCGGTGATCTTGATAGCTCCTGCGTGGCCACGCAGGACTTGGTATGCAGACCTGGTGAATATGTCATCGGCTCCACCATGGAAGCTACCTTTGAGACAGGACCTTCTTGTTCAAGGTCTATTCGAACATCCGAATCTGGTTTCTCTCCAACTGACTGCTTGGAGATTGAACGCTTGATTTTATCAAAGCGTGGGTTTTCAGATTCTGTAATAGATACTCTTATTCAGGCTAGAAAGCCTGTAACTAGAAAGATTTACCATAAGATATGGAAAAAATATATCTATTGGTGTGAATCTAAAGGATTCCCATGGAACAAGATAAAAATTCCTAGGATTTTATCCTTTCTACAAGAGGGTTTGGAGAAGGGATTATCTGCAAGTTCTCTGAAGGGACAGATTTCTGCGTTATCTGTTTTACTTCACAAAAGGCTGGCAGCTGTGCCAGACGTTCAGGCGTTTGTTCAGGCTCTGGTTAGAATCAAGCCTGTTTACAGACCTTTGACTCCTCCCTGGAGTCTCAATCTAGTTCTTTCAGTTCTTCAAGGGGTTCCGTTTGAACCCTTACATTCCGTAGATATTAAGTTATTATCTTGGAAAGTTTTGTTTTTGGTTGCAATTTCTTCTGCTAGAAGAGTTTCAGAGTTATCTGCTCTGCAGTGTTCTCCGCCCTATCTGGTGTTCCATGCAGATAAGGTGGTTTTGCGTACTAAGCCTGGTTTTCTTCCGAAAGTTGTTTCCAACAAGAATATTAACCAGGAGATAGTTGTACCTTCTTTGTGCCCGAATCCAGTTTCAAAGAAGGAACGTTTGTTACACAATTTGGACGTAGTCCGTGCTCTAAAATTCTATTTAGAGGCCACTAAAGATTTCAGACAAACTTCTTCTTTGTTTGTTGTTTATTCTGGTAAAAGGAGAGGTCAAAAAGCGACTTCTACCTCTCTTTCCTTTTGGCTTAAAAGCATTATCCGTTTGGCTTATGAGACTGCCGGACGGCAGCCTCCTGAAAGAATCACAGCTCACTCCACTAGGGCTGTGGCTTCCACATGGGCCTTCAAGAACGAGGCTTCTGTTGACCAGATATGTAAGGCAGCGACTTGGTCTTCACTGCACACTTTTGCCAAATTTTACAAATTTGATACTTTTGCTTCTTCAGAGGCTATTTTTGGGAGAAAGGTTTTGCAAGCCGTGGTGCCTTCCATTTAGGTGACCTGATTTGCTCCCTCCCTTCATCTGTGTCCTAAAGCTTTGGTATTGGTTCCCACAAGTAAGGATGACGCCGTGGACCGGACACACCTATGTTGGAGAAAACAGAATTTATGCTTACCTGATAAATTACTTTCTCCAACGGTGTGTCCGGTCCACGGCCCGCCCTGGTTTTTTTAATCAGGTCTGATGAATTATTTTCTCTAACTACAGTCACCACGGTATCATATGGTTTCTCCTATGCCTATTTCCTCCTGTACGTCGGTCGAATGACTGGGGTAGGCGGAGCCTAGGAGGGATCATATGACCAGCTTTGCTGGGCTCTTTGCCATTTCCTGTTGGGGAAGAGAATATCCCACAAGTAAGGATGACGCCGTGGACCGGACACACCGTTGGAGAAAGTAATTTATCAGGTAAGCATAAATTCTGTTTTTCCTATAACTAAAAGGCTTACAGAAATTATTAGCAAGGAGTGGGATAGACCGGGTGTGCCTTTTTCCCCACCTCCTATATTTAGAAAAATGTTTCCAATAGACGCCACTACACGGGACTTATGGCAGACGGTCCCTAAGGTGGAGGGAGCAGTTTCTACTTTAGCAAAGCGTACCACTATCTCGGTTGAGGACAGTTGTGCTTTTTCAGATCCAATGGATAAAAAATTGGAGGGTTACCTTAAGAAAATGTTTATTCAACAAGGTTTTATTTTACAGCCCCTTGCATGCATAGCGCCTGTCACGGCCGCGGCGGCATTCTGGTTTGAGGCCCTGGAAGAGACCATCCATACAGCTCCATTGACTGAAATTATTGACAAGCTTAGAACACTTAAGCTAGCTAACTCATTTGTTTCTGATGCCATTGTTCATTTGACTAAACTAACGGCTAAGAATTCCGGATTCGCCATCCAGGCGCGTAGGGCGCTATGGCTTAAATCCTGATCAGCTGACGTGACTTTGAAGTCTAAATTACTCAACATTCCTTTCAAGGGGCAGACCTTATTCGGGCCTGGTTTGAAGGAAATTATTGCTGACATTACTGGAGGTAAGGGTCATACCCTTCCTCAGGACAGGGCCAAAGCAAAGGCCAAAAAGTCTAATTTTCGTGCCTTTTGAAATTTCAAGGCAGGTGCAGCATCAACTTCCTCCGCTTCAAAGCAAGAGGGAACTTTTGCTCAATCTAAGCAGGCCTGGAAACCTAACCAGTCCTGGAACAAAGGCAAGCAGGCCAGAAAGCCTGCTGCTGCCTCTAAGACAGCATGAATGAACGGCCCCCTATCCGGTAATGGATCTAGTAGGGGGCAGACTTTCTCTCTTCGCCCAGGCATGGGCAAGAGATGTTCAAGATCATATCTCAGGGATATCTTCTGGACTTCAAAGCTTCCCCTCCACAAGGGAGATTTCATCTTTCAAGGCTATCTGCAAATCAGATAAAGAAAGAGGCATTCCTACGCTGTGTGCAAGACCTCCTAATTATGGGAGTGATCCATCCAGTTCCGCGGACGGAACAAGAACAGGGTTTTTATTCAAATCTGTTTGTGGTTCCCAAAAAAGAGGGAACCTTCAGACCAATTTTGGATCTAAAGATCTTAAACAAATTCCTCAGAGTTCCATCTTTCAAAATGGAAACTATTCGGACCATCCTACCCATGATCCAAGAGGGTCAGTACATGACCACAGTGGACCTAAAGGATGCCTACTTTCACATACCGATTCACAAAGACCATCATCGGTTTCTAAGGTTTGCCTTTCTAGACAGGCATTACCAATTTGTAGCTCTTCCCTTCGGGTTGGCTACGGCCCCGAGAATCTTTACAAAGGTTCTGGGCTCACTTCTGGCGGTTCTAAGACCGCGAGGCATAGGGGTAGCTCCGTATCTAGACGACATCCTGATACAGGCGTCAAGCTTTCAAGTTGCCAAGTCTCATACAGAGATAGTTCTGGCATTTCTGAGGTCGCACGGGTGGAAAGTGAACGAGGAAAAGAGTTCTCTATCCCCACTCACAAGAGTCTCCTTCTTAGGGACTCTTATAGATTCTGTAGAAATGAAAATTTACCTGACGGAGTCCAGGTTATCAAAATTTCTAAATGCTTGCCGTGTTCTTCACTCCATTCCGCGCCCTTCGGTGGCTCAGTGTATGGAGGTAATCGGCTTAATGGTAGTTGCAATGGACATAGTGCCATTTGCGCTCCTACATCTCAGACCGCTGCAATTATGCATGCTGAGTCAGTGGAATGGGGATTACACAGATTTGTCCCCTCTGCTAAATCTGGATCAAGAGACCAGAGATTCTCTTCTCTGGTGGTTGTCTCGGGTCCACCTGTCCAAGGGTATGACCTTTCGCAGGCCAGATTGGACAATTGTAACAACAGATGCCAGCCTTCTAGGTTGGGGTGCAGTCTGGAACTCCCTGAAGGCACAGGGATCGTGGACTCAGGAGGAGAAACTCCTTCCAATAAATATTCTGGAGTTAAGAGCGATATTCAATGCTCTTCTGGCTTGGCCTCAGTTAGCAACACTGAGGTTCATCAGATTTCAGTCGGACAACATCACGACTGTGGCTTACATCAACCATCAAGGGGGAACCAGGAGTTCCCTAGCGATGTTAGAAGTCTCAAAAATAATTCGCTGGGCAGAGTGCCACTCTTGCCACCTGTCAGCAATCCATATCCCAGGCGTGGAGAACTGGGAGGCGGATTTTCTAAGTCGTCAGACTTTCCATCTGGGGGAGTGGGAACTCCATCCGGAGGTGTTTGCTCAATTGATTCATCGTTGGGGCAAACCAGAGTTGGATCTCATGGTGTCTTGCCAGAACGCCAAGCTCCCTTGTTACGGATCCAGGTCCAGGGACCCAGAAGCAACGCTGATAGATGCTCTAGCAGCGCCTTGGTTCTTCAACCTGGCTTATGTGTTTCCACCGTTTCCTCTGCTCCCTCGACTGATTGCCAAAATCAAACAGGAGAGAGCATCAGTGATTCTGATAGCACCTGCGTGGCCACGCAGGACTTGGTATGCAGACCTAGTGGACATGTCATACAAGGTCCTTTCAATCATCCAAATCTAATTTCTCTGAGACTGACTGCATGGAGATTGAACGCTTGATTCTATCAGAGCGTGGCTTCTCCGAGTCAGTCATTGATACCTTAATACAGGCACGAAAGCCTGTTACCTGGAAAATCTACCACAAGATATGGAGTAAATATACTTATTGGTGTGAATCCAAGAATTACTCATGGAGTAAGGTTAGGATTCCTAGAATATTGTCTTTTCTCCAAGAGGGCTTGGACAAAGGATTATCAGCTAGTTCCTTAAAGGGACAGATTTCTGCTCTGTCTATTCTTTTGCACAAGCGTCTGGCAGAGGTTCCAGACGTTCAGGCATTTTGCCAGGCTTTGGTTAGAATTAAGCCTGTGTTTAAACCTGTTGCTCCTCCGTGGAGCTTAAACTTGGTTCTTAATGTTCTTCAAGGAGTTCCTTTTGAACCCCTTCATTCCATTGATATTAAACTTTTATCTTGGAAAGTTCTGTTTTTGATGGCTATTTCCTCGGCTCAGAGAGTCTCTGAGCTATCTGCCTTACAATGTGATTCTCCTTATCTGATTTTTCATGCAGATAAGGTAGTTCTGCGTACCAAACCTGGGTTTTTACCTAAGGTGGTTTCTAACAAGAATATCAATCAAGAGATTGTTGTTCCATCATTGTGTCCTAATCCTTCTTCAAAGAAGGAACGTCTTTTACATAATCTGGACGTAGTCCGTGCCTTGAAGTTTTACTTACAAGCTACTAAGGATTTTCGTCAAACATCTTCCCTGTTTGTCGTTTACTCTGGACAGAGGAGAGGTCAAAAGCTTCGGCAACCTCTCTGTCCTTTTGGCTTCGGAGCGTAATACGCCTAGCCTATGAGACTGCTGGACAGCAGCTCCCTGAAAGGATTACAGCTCATTCTACTAGAGCTGTGGCTTCCACCTGGGCCTTCAAAAATGAGCCCTCTGTTGAACAGATTTGCAAGGCTGCGACTTGGTCTTCGCTTCACACTTTTTCAAAATTTTACAAATTTGATACTTTTGCTTCTTCGGAGGCTGTTTTTGGGAGAAAGGTTCTTCGGGCAGTGGTTCCTTCCGCTTAATCCTGCCTTGTCCCTCCCATCATCCGTGTACTTTAGCTTTGGTATTGGTATCCCACAAGTAATGGATGATCCGTGGACTGGATACACTTAACAAGAGAAAACATAATTTATGCTTACCTGATACATTTATTTCTCTTGTAGTGTATCCAGTTCATGGCCCGCCCTGTCCTTTTAAGGCAGGTCTAAATTTTAATTAAACTACAGTCACCACTGCACCCTATGGTTTTTCCTTTCTCTGTTTGTTTTCGGTCGAATGACTGGATATGACAGTTAGGGGAGGAGCTATATAGCAGCTCTGCTGTGGGTGATCCTCTTGCAACTTCCTGTTGGGAAGGAGAATATCCCACAAGTAATGGATGATCCGTGGACTGGATACACTACAAGAGAAAAAATTTATCAGGTAAGCATAAATTATGTTTTTTTAACTTTGTCATATAGCTAGAGATTTCCGCTTTCAGATAGGCTTTAGCAGCTTCCCAAAAGAGCTGGACATCACCTCTACAATGACTGTTAAAAGAACTATAGTCTTCCCAAGCTTTAGTTAGAAAAGCTTTAAAGCTAATGGAATTTCGCAAATATGCCAGAAAAAAAAAAGAGTTGAATGAGAACCTCCTTTTTGCTGCAATAGATAGAGTAACCGGAGCATGATTTGATAAACTAAAATCTCCAATGCTACATTTCTCAACTTTAGGAACTAATACATCTGAGATCAGAAAAAGATCTAACCTTGATAATGTATTGTGGGTCTTGGAACAACATGTATATTCAAGACTATTAGGGTTTAACAATCTCCATATGTCAACTAACTTTAGTGAATTATGGAGTAGATTAAATATTTTCTTTTCGAAATTCAATTGAGCAGATTTAAATTTAAGCTCCCAGCTCCGAGCCCCCAATTTCCTTCTATCCAAGTATGAGTTTGGTGTGACATTAAAATCCCCTACCAATACAATCTTGGCTTTAGGAAATCTAAACATTTTCTTCACTAGCAAATTCCAAAATTTTTCATTAGAGACATTAGGGCCATAGATGTTAACCAAGAAATATTCTTCCTCCTCAATAGAAAATCTAATGATCAAATATCTTCCCTCACTATCTATAGAAGTGCTCAGGATTTTATATTCCAACCTTGTATGGAATAGAACCATCACTCCTCTAGAAGCTTTTGTATACGATGAAAAGAAAGATTCTCCCAGCCAGCGAGCTCTAATCTTCCTATGTTCTTTATCTGATAGGTCGGTTTCCTATAGACACACTATATCAAAGTCTTTTTTCCCCAGCAGATTCAAAATTGCTTTCCTTTTTATAGGGGAATGTATCCCCCCTATGTTCCAGGTCAGTATTTTAACCATCTAACTCATGAGAGGGAATCATCAGAGAAGAGAGTAGGAGAGGGAGAGGGGGAGCGGAGGAAGGAGAGAGAAAAAAAAAAAGGAAAAGGGGGGGGATCCCCCTAAATTCAGTTATATATAACATAAACAAACCTCTACTGTGTATTCTAATATCTTATCCCTAAAGAGGACCCCATGATAAACCAATAAAACCTCATTATTATAGTCATACAATATAACCAATTTCTATAGCTCACAAACATTATCAACATAGAAAATAAGCATCCAAAAATTGGGTGCTGAAATCTTTTAAACCTCTTAATCTTATGCAAGATATTTCTTTCCCACTAACTCAACTGCACAAAACATATTCCAAGTGTATATAAAAAAGGCAAAAAAATGTATTACCTTTTATGTTCAGAAATTGTATATTATTTTTCATTAAAAATAAAGCAAAAATAAATAAATAAATTGTGAATTAATATTTTTTTTTTACCTCTTGTGATCAGAATCATACCTTATTTCTCCAACATAGGTGTGTCCGGTCCACGGCGTCATCCTTACTTGTGGGATATTCTCTTCCCCAACAGGAAATGGCAAAGAGCCCAGCAAAGCTGGTCACATGATCCCTCCTAGGCTCCGCCTACCCCAGTCATTCTCTTTGCCGTTGTACAGGCAACATCTCCACGGAGATGGCTTAGAGTTTTTTAGTGTTTAACTGTAGTTTTTATTATTCAATCAAGAGTTTGTTATTTTAAAATAGTGCTGGTATGTACTATTTACTCAGAAACAGAAAAGAGATGAAGATTTCTGTTTGTATGAGGAAAATGATTTTAGCAACCGTTACTAAAATCCATGGCTGTTCCACACAGGACTGTTGAGAGCAATTAACTTCAGTTGGGGGAACAGTGAGCAGTCTCTTGCTGCTTGAGGTATGACACATTCTAACAAGACGATGTAATGCTGGAAGCTGTCATTTTCCCTATGGGATCCGGTAAGCCATGTTTATTAAGATAGTAAATAAGGGCTTCACAAGGGCTTATTAAGACTGTAGACTTTTTCTGGGCTAAATCGATTCATTATTAACACATATTTAGCCTTGAGGAATCATTTAATCTGGGTATTTTGATAAGATTATATCGGCAGGCACTGTTTTAGACACCTTATTCTTTAGGGGCTTTCCCAAATCATAGGCAGAGCCTCATTTTCGCGCCGGTGTTGCGCACTTGTTTTTGAGAGGCATGACATGCAGTCGCATGTGTGAGGAGCTCTGATACTTAGAAAAGACTTTCTGAAGGCGTCATTTGGTATCGTATTCCCCTTTGGGCTTGGTTGGGTCTCAGCAAAGCAGATACCAGGGACTGTAAAGGGGTTAAAGTTAAAAACGGCTCCGGTTCCGTTATTTTAAGGGGTAAAGCTTCCAAATTTGGTGTGCAATACTTTTAAGGCTTTAAGACACTGTGGTGAAATTTTGGTGAATTTTGAACAATTCCTTCATATTTTTTCGCAATTGCAGTAATAAAGTGTGTTCAGTTTAAAATTTAAAGTGACAGTAACGGTTTTATTTTAAAACGTTTTTTGTACTTTGTTATCAAGTTTATGCCTGTTTAACATGTCTGAACTACCAGATAGACTGTGTTCTGAATGTGGGGAAGCCAGAATTCCTTCTCATTTAAATAAATGTGATTTATGTGACAATGACAATGATGCCCAAGATGATTCCTCAAGTGAGGGGAGTAAGCATGGTACTGCATCATTCCCTCCTTCGTCTACACGAGTCTTGCCCACTCAGGAGGCCCCTAGTACATCTAGCGCGCCAATACTCCTTACTATGCAACAATTAACGGCTGTAATGGATAATTCTGTCAAAAACATTTTAGCCAAAATGAACACTTATCAGCGTAAGCGCGACTGCTCTGTTTTAGATACTGAAGAGCATGACGACGCTGATAATAATGGTTCTGAAGGGCCCCTAAACCAGTCTGATGGGGCCAGGGAGGTTTTGTCTGAGGGAGAAATTACTGATTCAGGGAACTTTTCTCAACAAGCTGAACCTGATGTGATTACGTTTAAATTTAAGTTGGAACATCTCCGCATTCTGCTTAAGGAGGTATTATCCACTCTGGATGATTGTGACAAGTTGGTCATCCCAGAGAAACTATGTAAAATGGACAAGTTCCTAGAGGTCCCGGGGCTCCCAGAAGCTTTTCCTATACCCAAGCGGGTGGCGGACATTGTAAATAAAGAATGGGAAAGGCCCGGTATTCCTTTCGTCCCTCCCCCCATATTTAAAAAATTGTTTCCTATGGTCGACCCCAGAAAGGACTTATGGCAGACAGTCCCCAAGGTCGAGGGAGCGGTTTCCACCTTAAACAAACGCACCACTATACCCATAGAAGATAGTTGTGCTTTCAAAGATCCTATGGATAAAAAATTAGAAGGTTTACTTAAAAAGATGTTTGTTCAGCAGGGTTACCTTCTACAACCAATTTCATGCATTGTCCCTGTCGCTACAGCCGCGTGTTTCTGGTTCGATGAGCTGGTAAAGGCGGTCGATAGTGATTCTCCTCCTTATGAGGAGATTATGGACAGAATCAATGCTCTCAAATTGGCTAATTCTTTCACCTTAGACGCCACTTTGCAATTGGCTAGGTTAGCGGCTAAGAACTCTGGGTTTGCTATTGTGGCGCGCAGAGCGCTTTGGTTGAAATCTTGGTCAGCTGATGCGTCTTCCAAGAACAAGCTACTTAACATTCCTTTCAAGGGGAAAACGCTGTTTGGCCCTGACTTGAAAGATATTATCTCTGATATCACTGGGGGCAAGGGCCACGCCCTTCCTCAGGATCGGCCTTTCAAGGCAAAAAATAAACCTAATTTTCGTCCCTTTCGTAGAAACGGACCAGCCCAAAGTGCTACGTCCTCTAAGCAAGAGGGTAATTCTTCTCAAGCCAAGCCAGCTTGGAGACCAATGCAAGGCTGGAACAAGGGAAAGCAGGCCAAGAAACCTGCCATTGCTACCAAGACAGCATGAAATGTTGGCCCCCGATCCGGGACCGGATCTGGTGGGGGGCAGACTCTCTCTCTTCGCTCAGGCTTGGGCAAGAGATGTTCTGGATCCTTGGGCGCTAGAAATAGTCTCCCAAGGTTATTTTCTGGAGTTCAAGGGGCTTCCCCCAAGGGGGAGGTTCCACAGGTCTCAGTTGTCTTCAGACCACATAAAAAGACAGGCATTCTTACATTGTGTAGAAGACCTGTTAAAAATGGGAGTGATTCATCCTGTTCCATTAGGAGAACAAGGGATGGGGTTCTACTCCAATCTGTTCATAGTTCCCAAAAAAGAGGGAACGTTCAGACCAATCTTAGATCTCAAGATCTTAAACAAGTTTCTCAAGGTTCCATCGTTCAAGATGGAAACCATTCGAACAATTCTTCCTTCCATCCAGGAAGGTCAATTCATGACCACGGTGGATTTAAAGGATGCGTATCTACATATTCCTATCCACAAGGAACATCATCGGTTCCTAAGGTTCGCATTCCTGGACAAGCATTACCAGTTCGTGGCGCTTCCTTTCGGATTAGCCACTGCTCCAAGGATTTTCACAAAGGTACTAGGGTCCCTTCTAGCTGTGCTAAGACCAAGGGGCATTGCCGTAGTACCTTACTTGGACGACATTCTGATTCAAGCGTCGTCCCTTCCTCAAGCAAAGGCTCACACGGACATTGTCCTGGCCTTTATCAGATCTCACGGATGGAAAGTGAACGTGGAAAAGAGTTCTCTATCTCCGTCAACAAGGGTTCCCTTCTTGGGTACAATAATAGACTCCTTAGAAATGAGGATTTTTCTGACAGAAGCCAGAAAAACAAAGCTTCTAGACTCTTGTCGGATACTTCATTCCGTTCCTCTTCCTTCCATAGCGCAGTGCATGGAAGTGATAGGTTTGATGGTAGCGGCAATGGACATAGTTCCTTTTGCGCGCATTCATCTAAGACCATTACAACTGTGCATGCTCAGTCAGTGGAATGGGGACTATACAGACTTGTCTCCGAAGATACAAGTAAATCAGAGGACCAGAGACTCACTCCGTTGGTGGCTGTCCCTGGACAACCTGTCACAAGGGATGACCTTCCGCAGACCAGAGTGGGTCATTGTCACGACCGACGCCAGTCTGATGGGCTGGGGCGCGGTCTGGGGATCCCTGAAAGCTCAGGGTCTTTGGTCTCGGGAAGAATCTCTTCTACCGATAAATATTCTGGAACTGAGAGCGATATTCAATGCTCTCAAAGCTTGGCCTCAGCTAGCGAGGGCCAAGTTCATACGGTTTCAATCAGACAACATGACAACTGTTGCGTACATCAACCATCAGGGGGGAACAAGGAGTTCCCTAGCGATGGAAGAAGTGACCAAAATCATTCTATGGGCGGAGTCTCACTCCTGCCACCTGTCTGCTATCCACATCCCAGGAGTGGAAAATTGGGAAGCGGATTTTCTGAGTCGTCAGACATTGCATCCGGGGGAGTGGGAACTCCATCCGGAAATCTTTGCCCAAGTCACTCAACTGTGGGGCATTCCAGACATGGATCTGATGGCCTCTCGTCAGAACTTCAAAGTTCCTTGCTACGGGTCCAGATCCAGGGATCCCAAGGCGGCTCTAGTGGATGCACTAGTAGCACCTTGGACCTTCAAACTAGCTTATGTGTTCCCGCCGTTTCCTCTCATCCCCAGGCTGGTAGCCAGGATCAATCAGGAGAGGGCGTCGGTGATCTTGATAGCTCCTGCGTGGCCACGCAGGACTTGGTATGCAGATCTGGTGAATATGTCATCGGCTCCACCATGGAAGCTACCTTTGAGACGAGACCTTCTTGTTCAGGGTCCGTTCGAACATCCGAATCTGGTCTCACTCCAGCTGACTGCTTGGAGATTGAACGCTTGATCTTATCGAAGCGAGGGTTCTCAGATTCTGTTATCGATACTCTTGTTCAGGCCAGAAAGCCTGTAACTAGAAAGATTTACCACAAAATTTGGAAAAAATATATCTGTTGGTGTGAATCTAAAGGATTCCCTTGGGACAAGGTTAAAATTCCTAAGATTCTATCCTTCCTTCAAGAAGGATTGGATAAAGGATTATCTGCAAGTTCCCTGAAGGGACAGATTTCTGCCTTGTCTGTGTTACTTCACAAAAAGCTGGCAGCTATGCCAGATGTTCAAGCCTTTGTTCAGGCTCTGGTCAGAATCAAGCCTGTTTACAAACCTTTGACTCCTCCTTGGAGTCTCAACTTAGTTCTTTCAGTTCTTCAGGGGGTTCCGTTTGAACCCTTACATTCCGTTGATATTAAGTTATTATCTTGGAAAGTTTTGTTTTTGGTTGCAATTTCTTCTGCTCGAAGAGTTTCAGAATTATCTGCTCTGCAGTGTTCTCCTCCTTATCTGGTGTTCCATGCAGATAAGGTGGTTTTACGTACTAAACCTGGTTTTCTTCCAAAAGTTGTTTCTAACAAAAACATTAACCAGGAGATTATCGTACCTTCTCTGTGTCCGAAACCAGTTTCGAAGAAGGAACGTTTGTTGCACAATTTGGATGTTGTTCGCGCTCTAAAATTCTATTTAGATGCTACAAAGGATTTTAGACAAACATCTTCCTTGTTTGTTGTTTATTCCGGTAAAAGGAGAGGTCAAAAAGCAACTTCTACCTCTCTCTCTTTTTGGATTAAAAGCATCATCAGATTGGTTTACGAGACTGCCGGACGGCAGCCTCCCGAAAGAATCACAGCTCATTCCACTAGGGCTGTGGCTTCCACATGGGCCTTCAAGAACGAGGCTTCTGTTGATCAGATATGTAGGGCAGCGACTTGGTCTTCACTGCACACTTTTACCAAATTTTACAAGTTTGATACTTTTGCTTCTTCTGAGGCTATTTTTGGGAGAAAGGTTTTGCAAGCCGTGGTGCCTTCCATTTAGGTGACCTGATTTGCTCCCTCCCTTCATCCGTGTCCTAAAGCTTTGGTATTGGTTCCCACAAGTAAGGATGACGCCGTGGACCGGACACACCTATGTTGGAGAAAACAGAATTTATGTTTACCTGATAAATTACTTTCTCCAACGGTGTGTCCGGTCCACGGCCCGCCCTGGTTTTTTAATCAGGTCTGATATTTTATTTTCTTTAACTACAGTCACCACGGTATCATATGGTTTCTCCTATGCAAATATTCCTCCTTAACGTCGGTCGAATGACTGGGGTAGGCGGAGCCTAGGAGGGATCATGTGACCAGCTTTGCTGGGCTCTTTGCCATTTCCTGTTGGGGAAGAGAATATCCCACAAGTAAGGATGACGCCGTGGACCGGACACACCGTTGGAGAAAGTAATTTATCAGGTAAACATAAATTCTGTTTTTTCCTATAACTATAATTTTCTTTCTATCCATACAGATACTAATGGTGTCTATCTATAAAAAAATAAGAACTTTTCGGCCTATACACAATTTTTCTCTACCTAAAAGAGTAGCCTTGATCCTCATTTGTCCTAATATTACAGTGATACACAACATATTACAAACATCAAAGCAAGTAAATATTAACCTCATGTGTTCAAAATCATATTTTACTTAATACATAACCATAATGTCTTTCTATTGCTCTATAAGCATTTATTTGTGACGCAAGGATAAAAGAAAAAAAATAATAAAAAAAATAAAATAAAAAAAAATAAACATTTACCTCGTATTTGAGAAAGAGAGAAAAAATCTCCTGAGCTAAACTCAAAGAGAAAAGAAAAAGAAAAAAAAAAGCATTACCTCATATTTGAGAGAGAGAAAAAAAAAACTTTTCCGTCCGGGAAAAAAAAAGAAGAAGCTGATTAAAAAAAACAAAAAAGTATTTGTTAAATAACATACTAGACACACAAAAACAATTACAAAAACAATATAATGTATAGAAAACTCTCATTAAACCATCCCCTTCTTTGATTCATTCTCCAAGAAGGAAAGGGCTGCTTCTGGGGAGTCAAAAGAGAAGAAGTCCGTGCCAGATTTTATCCTGAGTCTGGCTGGATATAGCAGGGAGAAAAACCTCTTTTCAGCCACTAGGCGGGAGCAGATAGGCGAGAATTGTTTCCTTTTCAATGAAACTTCAGAGGAAAAGTCCTGGAAGAGCAGGATCTTTGCTCCTTGATGATATAAGTTCTGTTGTTTCCTGTAAACTCTCAGGATCTCACTTTTTCCTTGAAAGTTCAAGAACTTCGCCATCACTGGCCTTGGTCTCCTATCAGTTGTTGTTGATTGATCTCTCTCTCTTCCCATTCTGTGCACTCTTTCGATTGTGAAGATATTCTCCTCTGGATTTAGGCCCAGCAACTCAGGAATAGTCCGTTCCACAAACTTTTTTAGGTCCTGGGTTCTCAGTGATTCAGGGATGCCAATCAAGCGCAGATTACTCCGCCTAGACCTATTTTCCATCTCGTCAATTTTATTAGACAAAGATAGATTTTGTTTCAATAGGGCCTCCATCTGAAGTTGTACTTTAATCTGAGTATCTTCACAATTCGAGATCCGTTGTTCCATTTCCTTTATTCTCTCTGCCTGGTTTTTTAACTCCTCCAAAATTGTGTTCAATCTAATATGAATCTCTTCCAGTTTAGGCCCTATCAAAGCCGAAACCAGCGTTGCAATTTCCCCAGCATAGGAAGTATCAGGAATCTTCTCTTCCCTTAGTGATTTATTCGGGGAGTTAATTGAGTTGGCAGTCTTATTACCCTTTTTATCTGTTTGTTTCACTTTTGGTGACATTTTCCCCTGATTAAGGTATTTCTCCATATATCTGCTGAGTTGATTCAGGCTCAGACCTGCTAGCTCCCACTTATAATCAGCACAGAGCAAAATATCATCTCACAGGCCTCTTTCACACCAATTGCACTTTGCAACCAGGTCTCTTTTTTTTTTTTTCCTTTCCTTCTTTTCTTATCCTTTTAGCCAGAAAGATCAGAAAAAAAGTGCTTTGTAGAATAAAGGAAAAAACTTATACCAGTCCCTGGGAAGATCCAATCCTTGTCATAATCAAATTTTTTTTAGGCAGAGAGTTTTAGGGAAGGTAGAAAAAAAAGGGAGAAAAAAAAAAACCAAGGGGCGAAGGAAAAAATAAGCTAAGCATCTGTACTCTCTGGCTCAGCATCCCTCTCTAACATATGAGGGACAGACAGAAGAACAAAAACAGCAACAGTCATTGAAATAAGTTCCTACCTTCCCTTGTTTCTCCCTTTCTCCTCCCTTTGCTCTGCTCGCCCACGATCTTTCTGGGCCTCTCTTCTTACTCCTTTCTTTCAGGGGGTTGAAGGCCTCCTCTGTGGAGGCAACTCTGTGGTTTCCAAAGTGCTCCACTCACACCTTCTGCACCCAGAACAGACCTCAGGGTTAGTCGGCAGCCCAATAGGACCCAGGCTCCTAGACCCTTCTTGTGTCGCTGTGGGTAATAGCTTATCACAGCCTCACCCTTGCCGTTCCCTGCGGCGGATATGCCAGACCAGGTGTAGCCCACGATTTGAGCCGCAGCACCTCCTAACATTCCCAACAGAGAAACTTTTCCAAGGGCGCACCACACCCCAGACTCGGCACTGGACGCGGTTTCCTCTCCACCGCTAGCTTGTCTGTGCTTCTGCCTGGGCTCCCGCTGTGTTGCGCTACGTGCTGACGTCACAGCGCACCTCCCCCCCAAGGGGTTAAATGTTAAATTTCCTTGTGGGTGCAAACTTAACTACACATATTGAGTCTGCTTGCAAAAATTTGGTGCATTTTAAAGCAGTTTTGCAGAACGTGTATGCTTTTTTTCTCTTTTTTTTTTTTTCTTTCTCCGTTTTTTAAGATTGTTATTTTTTTCACTAAATAAAGTGTTTTCATGCTTGTTTGTAGTCATTACTAGCCTGTTCAACATGTCTGACATTGACGAAAGTCATTGTTCAATATGTTTAGAAGCCATTGTGGAACCCCCACTTAGAATGTGTCCCTCATGCACTGAAAGGTCAATAAATTGCAAAGAACATATTTTAGCTACTAAAAGTATGTCGCAGGATGATTCTCAGTCAGAAGGGAATCAGGTTATGCCATCTAATTCTCCCCAAGTGTCACAACCATTAACGCCCGCACAAGCGACGCCAAGTAATTCTAGTGCGTCTAATTCTTTCACCCTGCAAGATATCGCCGCAGTTATGAATACTACCCTCACAGAGGTTTTATCTAAGCTTCCTGGGTTGCAGGGGAAGCGCAGTAGGTCTGGTGTGAGAACAAATGCTGAGCCCTCTGACGCTTTATTAGCCATATCCGATGTACCCTCACAATGTTCTGAGTTGGGGGTGAGGGATTTGCTGTCCGAGGGAGAGATTTCTGATTCAGGAAAAATGTTCCCTCAGACAGACTCAGATATGATGGCTAGTAAATTTAAACTAGAACACCTCCGCTTATTGCTCAGGGAGGTTTTAGCGACTGGATGATTGTGACCCTATTGTAGTTCCAGAGAAATTGTGTAAAATGGACAGATTTCTAGAGGTTCCTGCCTACACTGATGTTTTTCCGGTCCCTAAGAGGATTTCGGACATTGTTACTAAGGCGTGGGATAGACCAGGTATTCCGTTCGCTCCCCCTCCTACTTTTAAGAAAATGTTTCCCATATCAGACACCATGCGGGACTCGTGGCAGACGGTCCCTAAGGTGGAGGGAGCTATTTCTACCCTGGTGAAGCGTACAACTATACCTATTGAGGACAGTTGTGCTTTCAAAGATCCTATGGATAAAAAATTAGAGGGTCTCCTAAAGAAAATATTTGTTCATCAGGGTTTTCTTCTCCAACCTATAGCGTGCATTGTTCCCGTAACTACTGCAGCTGCTTTTTGGTTCGAGGCTCTGGAGGAGGCTCTTCAGGTTGAGACCCCATTAGATGATATTCTGGATAGAATTAGGGCTCTCAAGCTAGCTAATTTTTTCATTACAGATGCTGCTTTTCAACTGGCTAAATTAGCGGCAAAGAATTCAGGTTTTGCCATTTTAGCGCGTAGAGCGTTATGGCTTAAGTCCTGGTCTGCTGATGTTTCATCAAAAGCTAAGCTTTTAGCCATCCCTTTCAAGGGTAAGACCCTATTCGGGCCTGAACTGAAAGAGATAATTTCAGACATCACTGGAGGGAAAGACCATGCCCTTCCTCCGGATAAGACAAATAAGATGAGGACCAAACAAAATGATTTTCGTTCCTTTCGAAACGTCAAAGGTGGTCCCTCTACCTCTTCCCCTGCTGCAAAGCAAGAAGGGAATTTTGCTCAATCCAAGTCAGTCTGGAGACCTAACCAGACTTGGAACAAGGGTAAACAGGCCAAGAAGCCCTCTGCTGCCACCAAGACAGCATGAAGGGGTAGCCCCTGATCCGGGACCGGATCTAGTAGGGGGCAGACTTTCTCTCTTTGCTCAGGCTTGGGCAAGAGATGTTCAGGACTCCTGGTCTTTAGAAATCGTAACCCAGGGGTGTCTTCTAGATTTCAAAGATTCTCCTCCAAGGGGGAGATTCCATCTTTCTCAATTGTCTTTAAACCAGACAAAAAGAGAGGCGTTCTTACGCTGTGTAGAAGACCTATATACCATGGGAGTGATCTGCCCAGTTCTGAAAGCAGAACAGGGGCAGGGGTTCTACTCCAATCTGTTTGTGGTTCCCAAAAAAGAGGGAACCTTAAGACCAATTTTAGATCTCAAGATCCTAAACACAGAGTCCCATCCTTCAAGATGGAGACCATTCGGACTATTTTACCAATGATCCAGGAGGGTCAATATATGACCACCGTGGACTTAAAGGATGCGTATCTATACATCCCTATCCACAAAGATCATCACCAGTTCCTCTGGTTCGCCTTTCTGGACAAGCATTACCAGTTTGTGGCTCTTCCCTTCGGGTTGGCCACAGGTCCCAGATTTTTCACAAGAGTTCCATTCCTGGGAACTCTGATAGATTCGGTGGACATGAAAAATTTTCTGACGGAGGTCAGGAAATCAAAAATTTTATCCATCTGCCAAGCTCTTCATTCAATTCCTTGGCCGTCAGTGGCTCTGTGTATGGAGGTAATCGGACTAATAGTAGCGGCAATGGACATAGTTCTGTTTGCTCGCTTGCATCTCAGAACACTGCAACTATGCATGCTCAAACAGTGGAATGGGGATTATGCAGATTTATCTCCTCAGATAAATCTGGATCAAGAGACCAGAGACCCTCTTCTATGGTGGTTGTCACAGGATCATCTGTCCCAGGGAATGTGTTTCCGCAAGCCAGCATGGGTCATAGTGACGACGGACGCCAGCCTATTGGGCTGAGGTGCAGTCGGGAATTCCCTGAAAGCACAGGGTTTGTGGACTCAGGGGAGGCTCTCCTCCTGATAAATATTCTAGAACTGAGAGCGATATTAAACGTGCTTCGGGCGTGGCGTCAGCGGGCTTTGGCCAGATTCATAAGATTCCAGTCTGACAAAATCACAACTGTAGCATATATCAATCATCAGGGGGGAACAAAGAGTTCTCTAGCGATGATAGAGGTTACCAAAATAATTCGATGGGCAGAGACTCACTCTTGCCATCTATCAGCAATCTATATCCCAATAGTGGAGAACGGGGAAGCGGATTTTCTAAGTCGTCAGACTTTTCATCCGGGGGAGTGGGAACTCCATCTGGAGGTGTTTGCACAATTGATTCAGCAATGGGGCACACCAGAATTGGATCTGATGGCGTCTCATCAGAACGCCAAACTTCCTTGTTACGGGTCCAGGTCAAGGGATCCTCAGGCAGTACTGATAGATGCTCTAGCAGTACCCTTGTCGTTCAACCTGGCTTATGTGTTTCCACCATTTCCTCTCCTTCCTGTTTGATTGCCAGAATCAAACAGGAGAGAGCTTCTGTGATTTTGATAGCAACTGCGTGGCCACGCAGGACTTGGTATGCAGACCTGGTGGACATGTCATCTCTTCCACCATGGACTCTGCCACTGAGACAGGACCTTCTGATTCAAGGTCCGTTTCAGCATCCAAAGCTAGTTTCTTCAGCTGACTACTTGGAGATTGAACGCTTGATTTTATCCAAGCGGGGTCTCTCTGAGTCAGTCATTGATACCTTGATTCAGGCTCGAAAGCCTGTCACTAGGAAAATTTATCATAAGATATGGCGTAAATATCTTTATTGGTGCAAATCCAAAGGCTACTCATGGCGTAAGATCAGGATTCCTAGGATTTTGTCCTTTCTCCAAGAAGGATTGGAGAAGGGGCTATCAGCTAGTTCCTTAAAAGGACAGATATCTGCCATATCAATTCTACTGCACAAGCGTCTGGCAGATGTTCCAGACGTTCAGTCGTTCTGTCAGGCTTTAGTTAGAATCAAGCCTGTGTTTAAACCTGTTGCTCCGCCATGGAGTTTGAATTTAGTTCTTAAAATTCTTCAAGGGGTTCCGTTTGAACCTATGCATTCCATAGATATTAAGTTTCTATCTTGGAAAGTTCTGTTTTTAGTTGCTATCTCTTTGGCTCGAAGAGTTTCTGAATTATCTGCATTGCATTGCGACTCGCCTTATCTTGTTTTCCATGCTGATAAGGTGGTTTTGCGTACCAAACCTGGATTCCTTCCTGAGGTTGTTACTAATAGGAATATCAATCAGGAAATTGTTGTTCCTTCTCTGTGTCCTAATCCTTCCTCTAAGAAGGAGCGTCTGTTGCACAACTTGGACGTGGTTCGTGCTTTGAAGTTTTACTTGCAAGCAACCAAAGATTTGTAAGGCTGCGACTTGGTCTTCGCTTTATACCTTTTCCAAATTTTCCAAATTTGATACTTTTGCTTCTTCGGAGGCTATTTTTGGGAGAAAAGTTCTTCAAGCAGTGGTGCCTTCTGTTTAACCATCTGTCTTGTCCCTCCCGTTCATCCGTGTCCTGTAGCTTTGGTATTGTATCCCACAAGTAAAGGATGAATCCGTGGACTCCTCGTACCTTATAGAAGAAAAGTAAATTTATGCTTACCTGATAAATTAATTTCTTCTATGGTACGATGAGTCCACGGCCCGCCCTGTCATTTTAAGACAGATTATATTTTTTGATGTTAAACTTCAGTCACCTCTGCACCTTGTAGTTTCTCCTTTTTCTTCCTGTACCTTTGGTCGAATGACTGGGGGGTGGAGCTAAGGGAGGAGCTATATAGACAGCTCTGCTGTGGTGCTCTTTGCCACTTCCTGTTAGCAGGAGGATAATATTCCACAAGTAAAGGATGAATCCGTGGACTCGTCGTACCATAGAAGAAATTAATTTATAAGGTAAGCATAATTTTTTTTTTTTTTTTTTTTTTACGAAATCATGACAGAAACTAATGTTTATTTTTAGTGATGGTAAGTCCAAGCATTTGTTAACCCCTTAAGGACCAGTCCATTTTTCAATTTCCTTCCCTTAAGGACCAGGGCTATTTTTACATTTCTGCAGTGTTTGTTTAGCTGTAATTTTTCTCTTACTCATTTACTGTACTGTTTTTCTCACCATTAAATGGACTTTGTAAAGATACCATTATTTTCATAATATCTTATAATTTACTATAATTATTTTTTATTAAATAGGATGAAAAAATTGAATGACACACTTTTTCTAACTTTGACCCCCAAAATCTGTTACACATCTACAACCACCAAAAAACACCCATGCTAAATAGTTTCTAAATTTTGTCCTGAGTTTAGATATGCTCAATCTTTCTTTGCAAGTTATAGGGCAATAAGTACAAGTAGCATTTCCAAACAATTTATTCAAAATTATCGATAGTTACATTGGAACACTGATATCTGTCTGGAATCCCTGAATAACCCTTTACACGTGTGTGTGTGTGTGTGTGTGTGTATATATATATATATATATATATATATATATATATATATATATATTTTTAGTAGACAACCCAAAGTATTGATCTAGGCCAATTTTGGTATATTTCATGTCACCATTTCACCGCCAAATGCAATCAAATAAAAAAAAATCGTTCACTTTTTCACAATTTTAGGTTTCTCACTGAAATTATTTACAAACAGTTAGTGCAATCATGGCACAAATGGTTGTAAATGCTTCTCTGGGATCCCCTTTGTTCAGAAATAGCAGACATCTATGGCTTTGGCATTGATTTTTGGTAATTAGTAGGCCGCTAAATGCCACTGCGTACCACACGTGTATTATGCCCAGCAGTGAAGGGGTTAAAATTAGGGAGCTTTTAGGGTTAATTTTAGCTTTAGTGTAGAGATCAGCCTCCCACCTGACACATCCCACCCCCTGATCCCTGCCAAACCACTTCCCTCCCCCCCACCCCACAATTGTCCTCGCCATCTTAAGTACTGGCAGAAAGTCTGTCAGTACTAAAATAAAAGGGTATTTTTATTTTTAATTTTTAAAAGAATATATATTTATTCTGCCTTGTAGGATCCCCTCTTAGTCCCCAACCTTCCTGATCTCCCCCCCCCCCCCCCCCCAAACAGCTCTCTAAGCCTTCCCCCTCTACCTACTGGCTTTTTGCCAGTACCCATTTTCCTAACAAATTTGCCCTTTTTTAATAAAAAAAATAGAATCCCCCTATTTTCTGTAGTGTAACTTCCCCCCCTCAATACCCAACCCCCTCAATACCCTCCCCTCCCCTCCCCACCTCCAGGATCCCTTTCCAAAAAAATTTCTCACTCCCTTTCCCCTCTCCCTCCTTGGCCCCCTGCCTCCTCACAGGATCACAGACAGGATCCGGATGTCGCACGGCCCCCCCGCCTCCCTGCTAAGGCTCCCACCCACCAACGATCAGCACCATCGCTATTTCTCGTGGGGCTTGCAGAAATAGTGCGATCTCGCTATTATGAGCGAGATCACAGCAGAGAGAAGCCCAGGAAGTAGGTCGTTAAGGGGTTATACGCTTGGGTTTACCATCACTTTAAGTTTTAAAGAGTTTATTTTCAACTTAAAAAAAGTAAATTTAAGAGATAATTATAAAAAAAAGAAAATATATAATAGGATATTAGATGATTTAACCTGTAACTACATCATCCTACATTGAGTAACAGAAGTGAAACAAATTATTTCTTTGAATATAATATGGAACATGTTCAAATGTTGTTTTTTTTTTCTTTAGTTAAATTAAAAAATGTTCCAAACTTACAGAAGCTGCTGCTATATTACACTTTCAATACAGCTTTTATATAGATTTCAAGGGATTAAAAGCTATGACATTTTTAAAGGTCTTTACATGACATTTCAGTGCCCTGTTAATGGCAATTTCTCATTATTTGACTGCTTTTTAAAAGTATTTCTTTGGCCTTACTCTACTCTGTCCTTCAGGGTGAGAGGTTCCTTACTGTGCAGACACATCTGGCAAAATATAGTAGTCAAGTCATCATTTTACTAAACTAACAGTAACGTTTTACATATAATCTTAATGTGCCCAATTCCTATACTTTAGTAACTATCAGTACAAATATATATTTTTCATTTCCTGATTTCATCTAAGCCTAATCAACATGTTTCATCAATATGGAATCCTAAACTTTTTTTAAAAAATGTATAGAGATCCTTCATATGTATTAATAAAAACTTTGCTTGACTTACAAAAGCGCTGTCTTTGTGAGTCTTGCTATTTATTGGGTTCTCAAAAACTCTCTTTTCTTCAATCCTGTCTATTTCCCCCTTCTTAACTGTTGTTGTCTTTGCAAATAACCATATCCAGTCCCCTCTTGCTTTACTAAAACTTTGGATGTGTTTGGACCCCTTTAAAGGGTCGGTAAAGTCAAAATTAAACTTGTAGGATTCAGTGTGACAAATTTTAAAAACTCAAATTTACTACTGTTATCCAATTTGCTCCGTTCTTTTAGTATCCTTTGTTGAAAAGCATACCTAGGTAGGCTCGCAATCAGCAATGCACTACTGAGCAAGCTGCTGATGGCTACACATATGTATATACCTCTTGTCACTGGCTCATCTGGCTGACTCCCAGTAGTGTATTACCGCTCCTTCAACAAAGAATACCAAAACAATAAGCACATTTTATAATAGAAGTAATTTTAAAGTTATTAAAATGTGCTGGCTTTCATGTCAGTTTAATTTAGCTACTTATGACAACGATGTGAATCAGAGGAACAGTTTTGTTTGATGAAACAGACAATATTATATTGATTTCACACTCCTGGGTTGTATTTATGATGTCACTGCTAAGCCTTTTTTACACCGTAGTGCAGAGCCAATTTTGAGCTTTTTTGCTACCTACCTATTCTAAGTCAAATTTAGATGCGCACCTGCGCAGTTGAAAAATCTGGTACCAAATTTCTACGGGGTAATATTTCCTTTAATTAGTGTGTTACAAGACAGTCCTGTTATTTTGCTATAGAATAACATATCACTCAAGTCTAAACATTTTAATTAACATCATTTTTATGGCAATTATTTTTTTAATTGCCAAACTCAAGCAACCATTAGCCTTATTTGAGCCAATGTGGGTTTTAATCTGCAGACAACACAGCAAGTCATGGTCAGTATAAAATGTATTGTAATGCAGTTGTTATCAGCTAAAGGCAGTTAGGGAAAGATATGTAGCAGCTTGAGTATTCAGCAAGAATGTATTTCAGGTTCTAAGATTTTAAAGGGACAGTCAAGTCAATTTTTTTAAATAATTGTTTTAACCCCTTAACGACGAGGACGTGCAGGGTACGTCCTCTAAAAAAAAGTCACTTAACGACCAAGGACGTACCCTGCACGTCCTCGGTCTGGAAAGCAGCTGGAAGCGATCCTGATCACTTCCAGCTGCTTTCCGGTTATTGCAGGATGCCTCGATATCGAGGCATCCTGCAATAACAAATTTTACCCCTCCGGTGCAAAGAGAGCCACTCTGTGGCCCTCTCTACACCGGACATCGATGGCCACATTCGTTGGTGGGTGGGAGCTGAGGCAGGTGGGCGGCCATCAATGCAGTCTAAGTCAGAGAGGGGGGCGGGATCGCCGGGGGCACGCACGGGTGCGTGCACGGGAGGAGGCGGGCGGGCGCGTGCACGGGGAGGGAGCGGGTGGGAACCGCTATACTACAGAAAAATTGTTTTTTTATAAGTGGGAGAAAGGGGGGGGGGGGTAAAATATAAAAAAAGTAAATCTAGGGGATCTGGAAGCGGGTGGGGGATTGGTCTTGGGGGGGGAAGCTACACTACAGAAAAACAACATTATTTTATTTGCAAACTGGGTACTGGCAGACAGCTGCCAGTACCCAAAATGGCCCCCAATAAGGCAGAGCTGTTTTGGGGGGGATCAGGGAGGTTGGGGGCTAAGGGGGGGATCCTACACAACAGCATATGTAAATATGCTAAAAAAAGATAAAAAAAAAAAAGATACCTTAAGATGGCGGAGACAATTGTGGGCTGGGGGAGGGAAGAGAGCTCTTTGGGAGGGATCAGGGGGTCTGATGTGTCAGGTGGGAAGCTGATCTCTACACTAAAGCTAAAATTAACCTTGCAAGCTCCCTACAAGCTACCTAATTAACCCCTTCACTGCTGGGCATAATTCACGTGTTGTGCGCAGTGGCATTTAGCGGCCTTCTAATTACCAAAAAGCAACACCAAAGCCATATATGCCTGCTATTTCTGAACAAAGGGGATCCCAGAGAAGCATTTACAACCATTTGTGCCATAATTGCACAAGCTGTTTGTAAATAATTTCAGTGAGAAACCTAAAATTTGTGAAAAAGTTGACTATTTTTTTTAATTTGATCGCATTTGGCGGTGAAATAGTGGCATGAAATATACCAAAAAGGGCCTAGATCAATACTTGGGGTTGTCTACTACACTACACTAAAGCTAAAATTAACCCTACAAGCTCCCTACAAGCTCCCTAATTAACCCCTGCACTGCTGAGCATAATACACGTGTGGTGCGCAGCGGCATTTAGCAGCCTTCTAATTACCAAAAAGCAACGCCAAAGCCATATATGCCTGCTATTTCTGAACAAAGGGGATCCCAGAGAAGCATTTACAACCATTTGTGCCATAATTGCACAAAATGTTTGTAAATGATTTCAGTGAGAAACCTAAAATTTGGAAAAATGTAAAGTTTTTTTTTATTTGATCGCATTTGGCGGTGAAATGGTGGCATGAAATATACCAAAATGGGCCTAGATCAATACTTTGGGTTGTCTACTACACTAAAGCTAAAATTACCCCAAAAAGCTCCCTACATGCTCCCAAATTACCCCTTAACTGCTGGGCATAATACACGTGTGGTGCGCAGTGGCATTTAGCGGCCTTCTAATTACCAAAAAGCAACGTCAAAGCCATATATGTCTGCTATTTCTGAACAAAGGGGATCCCAGAGAAAAATTTACAACCATTTATGCCATAATTGCACAAGCTGCTTGTAAATAATTTCAGTGAGAAACCTAAAGTTTGTGAAAAAGTGAACAATTTTTTTATTTGATCGCATTTGGTGGTGAAATGGTGGCATGAAATATACCAAAATGGGCCTAGATCAATACTTTGGGATGTCTTCTAAAAAAAAATATATACATGTCAAGGGATATTCAAGGATTCCTGACAGATATCAGCGTTCCAATGTAACTAGCGCTAATTTTGAAAAAAAAGTGGTTTGGAAATAGCAAAGTGCTATTTGTATTTATGACCCTATAACTTGCAAAAAAAGCAAAGAACATGTAAACATTGGGTATTTCTAAACTCAGGACAACATTTAGAAACTATTTAGCATGGGTGTTTTTTGGTGGTTGTAGATATGTAACAGATTTTGGGGGTCAAAGTTAGAAAAAGTGTGTTTTTTCCATGTTTTCCTCATATTTTATCATTTTTCTATAGTAAATTATAAGATATGATGAAAATAATGGTATGTTTAGAAAGTCCATTTAATGGCGAGAAAAACGGTATATAATATGTGTGGGTACAGTAAATGAGTAAGAGAAAAAATTACAGCTAAATACAAACACCGCAGAAATGTAAAAATAGCCCTGGTCCCAAACGGACAGAAAATGGAAAAGTGATGTGGTCATTAAGGGGTTAAAAGATAGATAATCCCTTTTTCTCTTGTTAAGTGTGTTCAGTCCACGGATCATCCATTACTTATGGGATATATTCTCCTTCCCAACAGGAAGTTGCAAGAGGATCACCCAAGCAGAGCTGCTATATAGCTCCTCCCCTCACATGTCATATCCGGTCATTCTCTTGCAACCCTCAACAAAGAAGGAGGTCGCGAGAGGAGTTGAAGTTTTTACTTAATTATTCTTCAATCAAAGTTTGTTATTTTAAATGGCACCGGAGTGTGCTGTTTTTTATATCTCAGGCGGTATTTGGAAGAAGAAACTGCCTGCGTTTTCTATGATCTTAGCAGGCGTAACTAAGATCCACTGGCTGTTCTCGACATTCTGGGGAGTGGGGTAACTTCAGAAAATGGGAATAGCATGCGGGGTCTCCCGCAAATGAGGTATGTGCAGTACAATATTTTCTGGGAATGGAATTGACTAAGAAAACACTGCTGTTACCCGTATGATGTAAGTACAGCCTTAAATGCAGTAGTAGAGACTGGTATCAGTCTGATAAATGTATGCACAGTAGAGTTATTTTCTAGGGACTAGAATTTGACTGAAAAATACTGTTAATACTGATATAATGTGTGAGCCTTAACTGCAGTAGAGGCGACTGGTAGCAGGCTTAGTAATAACTTTACACAGCATCTGAAATGTTGTTTTTATTTTTTAAAACGTTTACTGGCATGTTAATCGTTTTGTGAGGTACTTTGGTGATAAATCTTTTTGGGCATGATTTTTTCCACATGGCTAACGTATATTTCTGCATAGAAACCGTTATATCAGGTCTCCCACTGTTGTAATAGGAGTGGGAGGGACCTTTTTTTAGCGCCTTGTTGCGCAGTTAAAATTCTAGCACAGTCTTCCTGCTTCTTCCTCTTTGATCCAGGACGTCTCCAAGAGAGCTCAGGGATCTTCAAAATTCGTTTTTGAGGGAGGTAATCAGTCACAGCAGACCTGTGACAGTATGTTTGACTGTGATAAAAGCGTTAAATCTTAATTTGATATCCGTTTTTGGGTACTGAGGGGTTAATCATCCTTTTGCTAATGGGTGCAATCCTCTGCTAATTAATACATTTAAAGAATTGTTGACTATAACTGAATTAGTTCTTTGTTATTCAACTGTGTTTTAAAAAAAAAAAGCGCTGCAGCGTTTTTTATATTGCTTGTAAACTTATTGAAAGTAATTTCCAAGCTTGCTAGCTTAATTGCTAGTCTGTTTAAACATGTCTGATACAGAGGAAGCTACTTGTTCATTATGTTTAAAAGCCGATGTGGAGCCCAATAGAAATATGTGTACCAATTGTATTGATATTACTTTGAATAAAAGTCAATCTGTACCGATAAAGAAATTATCACCAGACAACGAGGGGGAAGTTATGCCGTCTAACTCTCCTCACGTGTCAGTACCTTCGTCTCCCGCTCGGGATGTGCGTACGATTGAGGCGCCAAGTACATCAAGGCCCTTACAAATCACTTTACATGATATGGCTAATGTTATGAAAGAGGTATTATACAATATGCCCGAGTTAAGAGGCAAGCGCGACAGCTCTGGGTTAAGGACAGAGCGCGCCGATGACACGAGAGCCATGTCTGATACTGCGTCACAATTTGCAGAACATGAGGACGGAGAGCTTCATTCTGTGGGTGACGGTTCTAATTCGGGGAGACCGGAATCAGAAATTTCAAATTTTAAATTTAAGCTCGAGAACCTCCGCGTGTTGCTAGGGGAGGTGTTAGCGGCTCTGAATGATTGTGACACGGTGGCAATCCCAGAGAAATTATGTAGGCTGGATAAATACTATGCGGTACCGGTGTGTACTGACATTTTTCCTATACCAAAGAGGCTTACAGAGATTATTAGCAAGGAGTGGGATAGACCCGGTGTGACTTTTTCCCCTCCTCCGATATTTAGAAAAATGTTCCCTATAGACGCCACCACACGAGACTTATGGAAGACGGTCCCTAAGGTGGAGGGAGCAGTTTCTACTTTAGCCAAGCGTACCACTATCCCGGTGGAGGATAGCTGTGCTTTCTCAGATCAAATGGATAAAAAATTAGAGGGTTACCTTAAGAAAATGTTTGTTCAACAAGGTTTTATATTACAGCCTCTTGCATGCATTGCGCCTGTCACTGCTGCAGCGGCATTCTGGTTTGAGTCTCTGGAAGAGGCGATTCGCACAGCACCATTGGATGAATCTTTGAGCAAGATTAGAACCCTTAAGCTGGCTAAAGCGTTTGTTTCGGATGCCGTAGTGCATTTAACCAAACTTACGGCTAAGAATTCCGGATTCGCCATACAGGAGCGCAGAGCTCTATGGCTTAAATCCTGGTCAGCAGATGTAACTTCTAAGTCTAAACTACTAAACATTCCTTTCAAAGGGCAGACCTTATTCGGGCCCGGCTTGAAGGAAATTATTGCTGACATTACTGGAGGTAAGGGCCACACCCTTCCTCAGGACAGGGCCAAATCAAAGGCCAAACAGTCTAATTTTCGTGCCTTTCGTAATTTCAAGGCAGGAGCAGCATCAACTTCCTCTGCTCCAAAACAGGAAGGAACTACTGCTTGTTACAGACAGGGTTGGAAAGGCAACCAGTCATGGAACAAGGGCAAGCAGGCCAGAAAGCCTACTTCCGCCCCTAAGACAGCATGAAGACAGGGGCCCCTTTCCGGAGACGGATCTAGTGGGGGGCAGACTTTCTCTCTTCGCCCAGGCTTGGGCAAGAGATGTACAGGATCCCTGGACGTTGGAGATTATATCTCAGGGATACCTTCTGGATTTCAAAACTTCTCCTCCACAAGGGAGGTTTCATCTGTCAAGGTTATCAACAAACCTAGTAAAGAAAGAGGCATTTCTACAATGTGTACAAGACCTCTTAGTGATGGGAGTGATCCACCCAGTTTCGCGAACGGAACAGGGGCAAGGGTTTTATTCAAATCTGTTTGTGGTTCCCAAGAAAGAGGGAACCTTCAGACCAATCTTAGACTTAAAAATCTTAAACAAATTCCTAAGGGTTCCATCGTTCAAGATGGAAACCATTTGGACCATCCTACCCATGATCCAAGAGGGTCAATATATGACCACAGTGGACTTAAAGGATGCCTACCTTCACATACCGATTCACAAAGATCATTATCGGTACCTAAGGTTTGCCTTTCTAGACAGGCATTACCAGTTTGTAGCTCTTCCCTTCGGGTTAGCTACGGCCCCGAGAATTTTTACAAAGGTTCTGGGCTCACTTCTGGCGGTACTAAGACCGCGAGGCATAGCGGTGGCTCCGTACCTAGACGACATTCTGATACAAGCGTCAAGTTTTCAAAATGCAAAGTCTCATACAGAGATAGTTCTAGCATTTCTGAGGTCGCATGGGTGGAAAGTGAACGTGGAAAAGAATTCTCTGTTACCACTCACAAGGGTCCCTTTTCTAGGGACTCTTATAGATTCTGTAGAGATTAAGATTTACCTGACGGAGTCCAGGTTATCAAAGATTCTCAATGCTTGCCGTGTCCTTTACTCCATTCCAAGACCATCAGTAGCTCAGTGCATGGAAGTAATCGGCTTAATGGTCGCGGCAATGGACATAGTGCCTTTTGCGCGCCTACATCTCAGACCGCTGCAACTATGCATGCTAAGTCAATGGAACGGGGATTACTCAGATCTGTCCCCTTTGCTAAATCTGGACCAGGAGACCAGAGATTCTCTTCTCTGGTGGTTGTCACGGGTTCATCTGTCCAAAGGACTGACTTTTCGCAGACCAGATTGGACGATTGTAACAACAGATGCCAGCCTACTAGGCTCAGGGATCGTGGACTCAGGAGGAGAGACTCCTCCCGATAAACATTCTAGAATTCAGAGCAATATTCAATGCTCTTCTAGCTTGGCCTCAGTTAGCAACACTGAGGTTCATCAGATTTCAGTCGGACAACATCACGACTGTGGCTTACATCAATCATCAAGGGGGAACCAGGAGTTCCCTAGCGATGTTGGAAGTCTCGAAGATAATTCGCTGGGCAGAGTCTCACTCTTGCCACCTGTCAGCGATCTACATCCCAGGCATGGAGAACTGGGAGGCGGATTTTCTAAGTCGCCAGATCTTTCATCCGGGGGAGTGGGAACTCCACCCGGAGGTCTTTGCTCAACTGATTCGTCGTTGGGGCAAACCGGATCTGGATCTTATGGCATCTCGCCAGAACGCCAAGCTTCCTTGTTACGGATCCAGGTCCAGGGACCCGGGTGCAGTGCTGGTAGATGCACTAGCAGCCCCTTGGGTTTTCAACATAGCTTATGTGTTTCCACCTTTTCCGTTGCTACCTCGACTGATTGCCAGGATCAAAGAGGAGAGAGCATCGGTGATTCTGATAGCGTCTGCATGGCCACGCGGGACCTGGTATGCAGACCTAGTGGACATGTCGTCCTGTCCACCATGGTCTCTACCCCTGAGGCAGGATCTTCTAATTCAGGGTCCTTTCAACCAATCAAACCTAATTTCTCTGAGGCTGACTTCTTGGAAATTGAACGCTTGATTCGGTTATTGATACATTAATACAGGCTCGGAAACCTGTTACCAGAAAAATTTACCACAAGATATGGCGTAAATATTTATATTGGTGTGAATCCAAGAGTTACTCATGGAGTAAGGTTAGGATTCCTAGGATATTGTCTTTTCTTCAAGAGGGTTTAGAAATGGGCTTAACCGCTAGTTCACTAAAGGGACAGATTTCTGCTCTGTCTATTCTTTTACACAAGCGTCTGGCAGAGAATCCAGACGTCCAGGCTTTTTGTCAGGCTTTGGCTAGGATTAAGCCTGTGTTTAAAACTGTTGCTCCTCCGTGGAGCTTAAACTTGGTTCTTAAAGTTCTCAGGGTGTTCCGTTTGAACCCCTTCATTCCATTGATATTAAGCTTTTATCTTGGAAAGTTCTGTTTTTGATGGCTATTTCCTCGGCTCGAAGAGTCTCTGAGTTATCTGCCTTACATTGCGATTCTCCTTATCTGATTTTTCATTCAGACAAGGTAGTTTTGCGTACTAAACCTGGGTTTTTACCTAAGGTTGTTTCTAACAGGAATATCAATCAAGAGATTGTTGTTCCATCGTTATGTCCTAATCCTTCTTCAAAGAAGGAACGTCTTTTGCATAATCTAGACGTGGTCCGTGCCCTGAAGTTCTACTTACAGGCAACTAAAGATTTTCGACAAACTTCTTCTCTGTTTGTCGTTTACTCTGGACAGAGGAGAGGTCCAAAGGCTTCGGCTACCTCTCTCTCTTTTTGGCTTCGTAGCATAATACGCTTAGCCTATGAGACTGCTGGACAGCAGTCTCCTGAAAAAATTACAGCTCATTCCACTAGAGCTGTGGCTTCCACCTGGGCCTTTAAGAATGAGGCCTCTGTTGAACAGATTTGCAAGGCTGCAACTTGGTCTTCACTTCATACTTTTCCAAATTTTACAAATTTGACACTTTTGCTTCTTCGGAGGCTGTTTTTGGGAGAAAGGTTCTACAGGCAGTGGTTCCTTCTGTTTAATGTTCCTGCCTTGTCCCTCCCATCATCCGTGTACTTTAGCTTTGGTATTGGTATCCCATAAGTAATGGATGATCCGTGGACTGAACACACTTAACAAGAGAAAACATAATTTATGCTTACCTGATAAATTTATTTCTCTTGTAGTGTGTTCAGTCCACGGCCCGCCCTGTCTTTTTGAGGCAGGTTCTAAATTTTAAATTATAACTCCAGTCACCACTGCACCCTATAGTTTCTCCTTTCTCGTCTTGTTTCGGTCGAATGACTGGATATGACATGTGAGGGGAGGAGCTATATAGCAGCTCTGCTTGGGTGATCCTCTTGCAACTTCCTGTTGGGAAGGAGAATATATCCCATAAGTAATGGATGATCCGTGGACTGAACACACTACAAGAGAAATACATTTATCAGGTAAGCATAAATTATGTTATTACCCATTCCCCAGTTTTGCACACAAAACCTGGTTATATTAATACACTTTTTATCTCTGTGATTACCTTGTTTCTAAGCATCTTCTGACGGCCCCCTGATCACATGACTTTATCTATTGACTTGTATTTAAGCCACATAGTGCTGTGTTGTTAGAATCCATGGGTGTCAGCACAATGTTATCTATATGGCTCACATGAACTAGCTTCATCTGATGTTAAAAGCAAATACAAAAGCATGTGATCATGGGGCTGTCTTTAGGGACTTAGAAACAGACAGAAATATAGAGGTTTAAAGGTTATAAAGTATGTTAATCTAACCATGTTGGTTGTGCAAATCTGGGGAATGGTTAGTAAAGGGATTATCTATCTTTTTAAACAATAACAATTTTTGTGTTGGCTGTCCCTTTAAAGGGACAGTCTACTCCATAATTGTTTAAAAAGATAGATAATCCCTTTATTGTCCGTTCCCCAGTTTTCCATAACCAACATGGTTATATTAATGTACTTTTTACCTCTGTGATTACCCTCTAGCTGTGAAAAACTGTCAAATGCATTCAGATAAGAGACTTAGAAATTAGCATATGAGCCTACCTAGGTTTAGCTTTCAACAAAGAATACCAAGAGTACAAAGCAAATTTGATGATAAAAGTAAATTGGAAAGTAGATTAAAATGGCATGCTCTATCTGAATCATAAAAGTTTCATTTTGACTAGAATGTCCCTTTAATATAGCTCAATTATCAGAGCTAAATTACATTAATACATGGCATAATAAATAATGAAATACTATTGCAAAGTTGTTTCATTATACATAAACATTTTATATATAAAATCTCTAGGTGTTTACTGTGCCTTTTAAAAATTAAAAGGACATTAAAGGGACAGTTCACCCAAAAAATGTCTCCCCTTTAAATTATTCCCAATGATCCTTTTAACCTGTTAGAGTGTATTCAATTGGTTACAAGTAGCTCCTTTACTCCTATTTCAGCATTTGAAATAGCTGATTTAGACTGTGGTATCGCCACCTACACTGAACAAATTAATACTGGAGTATAGGCTATTGAATAGCCTAAGTAAACACAGCCAGCAGAAGAGATTACACTCTCAGTGGGATGCAGGATAGTTAAGATTATAAAATGATCATTTTCCATTGTTCTCTCTATGTATTGAGCTTTGGTGGTGTTCCAGCCAAATAAAAGATAAGGAAGCAAGTCTGTTTACACAAACTTAGAACATAATGAGATCTGATATCACCTTTAAGTTCAACCTATTGTAATAGGCTGTGGTTTCAAAGCACAAAATCAGCTACTTCATATACACAAATAAGCATGAAAATGGAATTTCTCAAATATTTTATACTCTGCAGTTGGTATAACAAGTCATTTAAAATACATTAATGGAAAAACAATTTTACAGTGTACTGTCCCTTTAAAGTATTTATTTAATTTATATATAATAAACTATTCACTGCATTGCAAATGATCTATATAAGTAAATACAAATAAATAAATACATACATTTTAAAAAGAATTTAACCCTTTGAGTGCTAAGCACTTTCCCACCAACGTTGGGGTTTGTCGCTGCTGACACTTGTCTGGGGATCCCCTTCAACTTCTTTTACCCTCTGTGGCATCTCACGCATTATCCGGAAGAGGAACTCTGCATGTGGATACTTCAGACGCTGATATCCTGTTGAGGTATACACCTGAACCCGGTTTCCAGCTTGGGAAGACGGCTGTGTGACAACCTGAATCCAGATCTGCCGGGTTAAACATACGGAGACACACAGCGTACTGACTGCTGCATAAACGTCAGTCTGCCTGATAGCACCTTATTCGTTTAAAGGTGCCACTATTGTTGTGAGTAGTTTTCATTTCTCTTGATACAGAACCAATTTGTAATTACAAATCACATTATGAGGCGCCCCTTGTCTTTTTCTTCATTCTAGTATCCTGAACCATTACACCGTGGGACACGAGAGGAGCTTGCCGAATTATTTTATCACAAAAGACTTTCACATTATTATTCTGGGACAATCACATATGACAATATAATCTTCATAGTTTATTTGTTCCCAGCATATCCTATTTGTTTTTATTATTATTATTGTATTTTTTGATCACTTTGTCATATTTTTCAGGATTCATTTGTAATCTTTATTAATTCTGTACACATATATTAGACATCACATCATTTTATTTTAAAAACACTGTAATCCACTTTTACTTGACACGCGCTTCCTCTTAGATTTTCCTTTTGGATTATCTTTCATAAATCTTCCTATCTGTTTAAGATCGATTATATTCGTTCTTTATTGAAGGAAGTTCTGGTTACTTTGGGTATTGAAGAGTCTAGTCCTCTTGATAATAAAGCCAGTAAACGTTTGAATACTGTTTTCAAACCTCCTAAGGTTGCTCCTGAGGTTTTTCCTGTTCCAGATGCTGTTTCTGATATGATTACTAAGGGATGGTCTAAGCCTGGTTTTTCATTCAATCCTCCTTCTAGGTTTAAGAAGTCATATCCTTTACCTGTGGCTAATTTAGAGTTTTGGGAAAAAGTTCTTAAGGTTGATGGGGCTATTTCCACTTTTGCCAAACTTACTACTATTCCTATGGAGGATAGTACTTCTTTTAATGATCCTTTGGAAAGGAACATTGAATCTCATCTTAGAAGAGCATATTTACATTCTGGCTATATTCTTAGACCTGCTATTTCAATGGCTGATGTGGCTGCTGCTTCAACTTTTTGGTTGGATAGTTTAGTGTGGCAGGTAGAAGACCATGATTTGACCAGCATTATTCTTTTGCTTCAACATGCTAATCATTTAATTTGTGATATTATATTTGACATTATTAAGATTGATGTTAAATCTATGTCTTTAGCTAATTTAGCCAGAAGAGCTTTGTGGCTTAAATCTTGGAATGCTGACATGGTGTCTAAATCTAGATTACTATCTCTATCTTTCCAGGGTAAGAATTTATTTGATTCTCAATTAGATTCTATTACTTCCACTGTTACTGGTGGGAAGGGAGTTTTCTTACCTCAAGATAAAAAAATCTAAGGGTAAATTTAGGCTCCTAATAGTTTTCGTTCTTTTCGTCAGAATAAGAAACAAAAGTCTACTTCTTCCCCTAAGGCATCTGGTTTCAATTGGAAACTATCTTCAAATTGGAATAAAAGCAAGCCTTATAAAAGAAAAAATTCAGCCCCCAAGACTGCATTAAGGTGCAGCCCTCAATCCAGTTCAGCTGGTGGGGGGGGCAGATTGAAATTGTTTCAGGAAATTTGGTCAGGTTCTGTTCAGAATCAGTGGATTCAGAATATTGTGTCTCAAGGTTATTGAATAGGATTCAGAATAAGGCCTCCTGTGAGAAGATTCTTTCTCATATTCCAACAAATCTTGTGAAAACTCAGGCTTTTCTGAAATGTGTTTTTAGATCTAGAGCTTTCTTGTTCCAGTTCCTCTACAGGAACAGGGTTTGGAGTTTTATTCAAATCTATTCATTGTCCCAAAGAAAGAGAATTCTTTCAGACCAGTTCTGGATCTGAAACTTTTAAATCGTTTTGTAAAAGTCCCAACTTATAAGGACTACTCTGCCTTTTGTTCAGCAAGGGCATTTTATGTCCACAATTGTAAGGATGCAGCAAAGTATGTTTTGGATCACAACTGCAGATATGGTTAAGAGGTGATATAAACACCACCAAGGGGTGTGGAAAAGAATATTGGTTACAGGAGTAGTTGTGGAATATTCCTGTATTATAATGATAAGCAATACTGTGGTGGTACTGAATTAGAGTCTATTATAGTTGCTGGTTTATCAGATAATCATATAGGCAAGCGATGTAATAAGACCTCTGCTGCGGCAAATGTACCTGTTAATGTAAATAGTCAATTGTTGGAGAGCTGCAGCTCAATCACAGCGTGTGTGAACACTGAATGAAACTTCGCCGGAGTCGGCCGTGACGTCACAGGGGTCTGTGCGGAGCGTCCAATCAGGGGCGTCAGATTGCTGACAGGCTGGAGGAGTGAGAGAGAGACTGGCGTTGCGGTTATTGTTTGCAGCAAATGTTATAACGCTTCTCAGCCTGGATTGTATAAACAGATGAGAGTAAAGTTAGCTGGGCTATATAAGCAGTGCTGTAGAGGAAACTGTGGGTGCCTTTAGCAACACTGCTGATGAGCTTAGAGTTCGTCAAAAGACAAGGCACTGTTGAAATCCGGATTGTCTGAAGTGTAGGCAAAACGGGAAGGTTGCTTCAATGTTAACAGCACAAATAAGGTAGAAGTTTGTAAATCCCAATAGTGGAAAACAGGTCACAGAAATATAGGAAGCCTAAGGTTTGCAGGAATTTCTGTTCATAGGAACTTCATGCTACACAAACACAAAATTATAGGCAGGGAACCAAAAGGATCATGGAAATTTATAGAGAAGCCTTAAAGGTACAAGCTGCAGCCATGTCACGTGACAACAATAGACTTACAGGATGCATATCTTCACATTCCGATTCATCCAGACCACTATCGGTTTCTGAGATTCTCTTTTCTAGACAAGCATTACCAGTTTGTCGCTCTTCCATTTGGCCTAGTGACAGCTCCAAGAATCTTTTTCGAAGGTTCTTGGTGCCCTTCTATCTGTAATCAGAGAGTTGGGTATTGCGGTGTTTACTTATTTGGACGATATCTTGGTACTAGCTCAGTCTTTCCATTTAGCAGAATCTCACACAAAACAACTAGTGTAGTTTCTTCAATGGCATGGTTGGAGGATCAATTTACAAAAGAGTTTCTTGATTCCTCAAACAAAGGTCACCTTTTTAGGTTTCCAGATAGATTCAGTGTCCATGACTCTGTCTCTAACAGACAAGAGGCGAATGAAATTGGTTTTAGCTTGTCTAAACCTTAAGTCTCGATCATTCCCTTCAGTGGCTATGTGCATGGATGTTTTAGGTCTTATGACTGCAGCATCGGACGCAATCCCCTTTGCTCATTTTCATATGAGACCTCTGCAGCTTTGCATGCTGAATCAATGGTGCAGGGATTATACTCGGATATCACAGTTGATATACTTAAATCCTAACATTCAACTCTCTCTGTCTTGGTGGTTGGACGATCATCGGATTATTCAAGGGGCCACTTTTGTTCGCCCTTTCTGGACTGTGATCTCAACAGATGCAAGTCTTTCAGGTTCGGGAGCTGTCTGGGGGTCTCTGACAGCACAAAATGTTTGGAAACCTCAAGAGGCGAGGTTACCAATCAACATTTTAGAACTCTGTGCTATCTTCAGAGCTCTTCAGGCTTGGCCTCTATTAAGGAGAGAACTTTTCATTCGTTTTCAGACAGACAATATCACAACAGTGGCATATGTCAATCATCAGGGAGGGACTCGCAGTTCCTTAGCAATGAAGTAAGTATCTCAAATACTTTCTTGGGCAGAGTCCAACTCTTGTCTAATTTCTGCGATTCATATTCCAGGTGTAGACATTTGGGAAGCGGATTATCTCAGTCGTCAAACTTTGCATCCAGGGGAGTGGTCTCTCCATCCAAATGTGTTTCATCAGATTGTACAGATGTGGGGGTCTTCCAGAAATAGATCTGATGGCCTCTCGTTTGAACAAGAAATTTCCCAGATATCTTTTGAGATCCAAGGATCCTCAGGCAGAGATGGTACTTAAGCAGTTCCTTGATTTTACCAACCTGCTTACATTTTTCCACCTCTAGTTCTTCTCCCAAGGGTGATTTCCAAGATCATAATGGAACAATCTTATGTGTTTCTGATAGCACCTGCATGGCCTCACAGGTTTTGGTATGCGGATCTTGTCCAGATGTCCAATTGCCAGCCTTGGCCGCTTCCTTTATGGCCAGACCTTCTGTCTCAAGGGCCATTTTTCTATCAGGATCTCAAATCTCTAAATTTGAAGGTATGGCAATTGAACGCTTAGTTCTTAGTCATAGAAGTTTCTCTGACTCAGTAATTGACACTATGTTACAGGCTCGTAAGTCTGTTTCGAGGAAGATTTATTATCGGGTTTGGAAAACCTATATTGTGAAAGGGGAAACACTTCAATTAAAAATCTATTGGTAATTTGAAATTCAGAGTGTTATTGAATAGTCTTTTTAATGTGCATTCGTGAATTATATAATTCTACTGTTAAATGGTCCTTTAAATTACTCTAAAAGCAGACAAAATACATAATGAGTGCATATTGCATTTTTTTTAGTTATGCTTGTTTAGACATTGTATGAGGCTTAACATTTTGAATTTAATGTCATTTGTAATTGGTAAAATATATACTCTTCACTATTTATTACATGCTAGTGCATGTAAGGAAAATTAAACAAATAAAAATAATAAAAAAACTGCTGACAACATGAAAACTATAGCAGTCGAGGACTTGCAGTGCTTCCAAATCTCATTTCACAAAGTACATTGTATACCAATAAAATAATTAGTTATTGATTATTTAAATCTACAATGTAAACATTGCTTTACCTAATGCATATCATACAAAAAGCAACAAATATATTTTATGATGTTCGCCTTTCCTTTTGTAAACTTAATAAAGCTATGAAAAAAATTAAAGAATTATATACTTTTGACGATCTTTAAAATAATAAAGTAACCCTTTACTGGCAACTACTATTTATTTATTTGTTTGTTTGTTTGTTTTTCTTTTGACTTCCTGGTAAACTATGGTGATTGGACATTGGATGCATTAAAGGAGGAAAGTGGCTGCCAATGGCTGGTTTTTCAGGGCTAGGGGAGTAGGTGCAGGAAGTATGTGCAGAAATGAGTGGAAGGGCAGTGCACATAATAAAAAGAAAGGGGATTTCCAACCATGAATGATGATGCTGCAGATGAGAGAGAAGAATTATGGCATGGCTGAAAGGTCTGTAATAGAAGAGATTAAAGGATAAAACCAGATCTGTTCTATTCCCTGGTAGCCAGCTTGGTAAGGACAGCTACACGCTTCAGCCTGTTCCATAGCGGCCAGTTTGATAAGGGCAGCTACACGCTTCAGCCTGTCCCGTAGCGGCCAGTTTGGTAAGGGCAGCTACACGCTTCAGCCTGTTCCATAGCTGCCAGTTTGATAAGGGCAGCTACACGCTTCAGCCTGTCCCATAGCGGCCAGTTTGGTAAGGGCAGCTATACGCTTCAGCTTGTCCCATAGCGGCTAGTTTGGTAAGTGCAGCTATACTCTTCAGCTTGTTCCATTGCGACTAGTTTGGTAAGGGCAGTTATATGCTTCAGCCTGTTCTATAGCGGCCAGCATGGTAAGGGCAGTTATATGCTACAGCTTGTTCCATAGCGGCCAGCATGGTAAGGGCAGTTATATGCTACAGCTTGTTCCATAGCAGCCAGTTTGGTCAGGGCAGCTATATGCTTCAGCCTGTTTCCTGGCAACCAGTTTGCTCAGGGCAGCTATATGCTTCAGCCTGTTTCCTGGCAACCAGTTTGGTCAGGGCAGCTATATGCTTCAGCCTGTTTCCTGGCAACCAGTTTGGTCAGGGCAGCTATATGCTTCAGCCTATTCCCTGGAGGCCAATTTGGTTAGATCAGGTATACACTTCAGCCTATTCGCTGGAGGACAGTTTGTATATGCATCAGCCTATTCCCTTGGGGACAGTTTATGGGCAGCTATACACCAGCCTATTTCCTGGCAGCCAATTTGTTAAGGGCAGGTATACTTTTTAGCCTATGGCCTCATGTTCGTGTACGTTTAAGCCTACTCACTGGTGGCCAGCTTTGTAAAGGGAGCTGGAAGTCTGGACTTGCACGGCTGGCATGATTAAGGGCGTATAGCTCAAAACTTTTCTGTAGATTTTTTGTGATGCTGAAATAAATCTATGAAGATTCAAAGAACATTGGTGTGCTGCTGCTGTTTGTGCTTGTTGGCCAGCTTGGTGAGGGCAGCTGGAAGTCTGGACTTGCATGGCTGGCAGATGTGCATGGCTGTTCTAGCACTGCAGAATTTATTTGTCCATTATTTTTTCAGAAGGATTCATGACACACAGTGCAAAACCTACTTTGGCTGCTGTACTTAAAACAATTTGAAGGAATATAAAAATGGAAAAATAAATTGAACTAATATGTCACAGCATTTTATTATTGCACTATTGCTTACATATAACTGTGTTTAACCCCTGCAAAGGGATATAAAAAAAGGTTAAAGTCAGCTCTAGAGCAGAAATGCAATACTGGGATCGAACTTAAGGCAACTGGTATACTAGTGACAAGAGACAAATGTGTGTCGATGCACAACACACACATGCATATCACACAAATATTTTACACAACACACACATCACACACGTATCTTACACAACAAACACATCACACACATATCTTACACAACACACGCATGTCTTATACAACTCACACATCACACGCATATCATACACAATACACAAATCACAAGCATATCTTACCCAAAACGCATCACACACATATTTTACGCAACACACACATCTTACACAACACGCACATCAAACGCATATCTTACACAACACATACATACCACACACGCATCTTACACATCACACGCATATCTTACACAAGACACGCAGGTTATATTCTAGTCGTCAGTCTTTGCATCCAGGGGAATGGTCTCTTCACCAGGATGATTGTGAGTCTTTGGGGTATCCCAGAGATAGATCTGTTGGCTTCTCGGTTAAACAACAAACTTCCCAGGTACTTTGTGAAGTCCATGGACTCTCAGGCATTGTTTGTGGATATTCTAGTAGCTTGATGGTCATTTCAGCTTGCTTATCTATTTTCTCCTCTGGTCCTTCTTCCCAGAGTGATTTCCTAGATAAGGCTAAAGAACTCGCTAGTAATCCTGATTTCCCCAGCTTGGCTTTGCAGGATTTGGTATGCAGATCTGGTTTTGATGTCCAGTTGCCCTCCTTGGCCTCTTCCTCTACGACCAGACCTTTCTCAATGTTCGTTTTTCCATCCGGATCTCAAATCTCTAAGCTTGATGGCATGGAGCTTGATCGGTTAGTTCTTAAAGGTAAGGTAAAGTTAAGCAAACCCCTTAACGCCATATTCAACTTTATTTAAAATGAGCCCTAGTTTCATTCATTGTTTTTTAAAAATGCGATCAAATAACTTATTTTATTACCTAATGATTAGCCAGCAATATTAATTTTTCCTCTGCCCGCCATTTTCTTCTACTTGATTGACACTATGGGGGGGGGGGGGGGCTCAGCCAATCCATTAGAACGTCACTCGAGTCCTAAGTGCATGCGTTAATCAAGAATCATCCTACTTCTTGATTGTGCTCGTTCATGAGATGCGCATGCTCTGTTTGACTTCTCTTCCACTTCTGCTTACAAAATACGAGTATACATTGATAGCGGTCTAAGTGAGTATAACTTCTTGAATAATAGTTCATTGAATACTTTGTATCGTGTGAAAGTTGCGCATGCGCAGAACAAAATTTGATCGTGCACGTGCTTTCAGTCGATGTAGAGAGCGGGTGGGACCGCTCTCTAAGAGGAACCAGGGAAACACGGGAGTAGCTGCTGGGAGGAGTCGGCAAGGAAACGGTACTAAAATTAAAAATAAAATATAATCAAAAGTGTAGCTTGGACAGTGAAATAAACTTAGCGACTACTTTTATATACTAAAGAAGAAGGTTTTGGGGTATTCACAAACGCAAAACTTTACCTTCTCTTTACGTATAGAGGTTTTTCAGTTTCTTTGATTGAGGCTTTGATCCAGGCTCGTAAGTTGTGATGAGGAAGTTTTATCATAAGGTCTGGAAGGCTTTTATTTTTTTGTGTATGAATTATGGTTTTTCTTGGCATTCTTTTAGCATTCCTAGAATTTTGCAGTTCTTGCAGGATGATTTGGATAAGGGCCTATCTGCCGGTTATTTGAAAGGGTAGATTTCAGTTTTTTCATAGAAAGATTGTTAATCTTCCTGACATTCATGCTTTTGTTCAGGCTTTGGCATGGATTAAAGTGACAGTTTAGTCAAAATAAAATTTTCATGATTCAGATAGGGCATTCAATTTTAAACAACTTTCCAATTTACTTGTATCATCAAATTTGCTTGTTCTCTTGGTATTCATTGTTGAAAGCTAAACCTACGTAGGTTCATATTCCAATTTCTAAGCCCTTGAAGGCCGCCTCCCATCTTAGTGCATTTTGACAGTTTTTCACAGCTAGACAGTGCTAGTTCATTTGTGACATATAGATAACATTGTGCTCACCTCCGTGGAGTTATTTATGAGTCAGTACTGATTGGCTAAAATGCAAGTCTGTCAAAAGAACTGAGATAAGGGGTCAGTCTGTAGAAGCTTAGATTCAAGGTAATCACAGGGTTAAAAGTGTATTAGTGGAAATTGTTGTCCCTTCTTTATGTCCTGATCCAAAGACTTCTTCAGAGAAGCTTCTTCATAATTTGTATATTGTTAGAGCCTTTAAGTATTATATTTATTCTACTAAGGATTTTAGACAATCTTCTAGTTTGTTCTTTTTTCATTTTTTTCCAGCTTCTGCTGTTTCTTTGGCTTCCTGGGTGTAGCTTTTGATTCACATAGCTTACTTCGAGGCCGAGCAGTCTCCACCGAAATGGATTTTGGCCCATTCTACCAGGTCTGTGGCTACTTCTTGGGCTTTCAAGACTGAGGCCTCTATTGATCAAATTTGCAAAGCGGCTACTTGATCAAGATTGCATACGTTTACTAAATTCTTCGGAGGCAGCCTTTGGTAGGAAAGTCCTTTAGGCAGTAGTATAGGCTTAATATTTTTTTGCCTAGAAGCTATTTTAAGCATGTTTAAAAAAAAAATAAGAAAAGATTTTTTTTTTCGTTTGAGTATTTAGTTTTTCTATCTCGCCCTTTCTTTTTATTACTCGTGGACTCCAGAGTTTGGTTAGGACCACCTGTATGAAAGAAATAATAATTTATGCTTACCTGATAAATTCATTTCTTTCATGGTGGAGAGAGTCCACAACATCCCACCCTGTTGTTTTTGTTGGTGATAGTTATTACTTTCTTTCATGTAATTAGCAAGAGTCCATGAGCTAGTGACGTATGGGATATACATTCCTACCAGGAGGGGCAAAGTTTCCCAAACCTCAAAATGCCTATAAATACACCCCTCACCACACCCACAATTCAGTTTTACAAACTTTGCCTCCGATGGAGGTGGTGAAGTAAGTTTGTGCTAGATTCTACGTTGATATGCGCTCCGCAGCAAGTTGGAGCCCGGTTTTCCTCTCAGCGTGCAGTGAATGTCAGAGGGATGTGAAGAGAGTATTGCCTATTTGAATGCAGTGATCTCCTTCTACGGGGTCTATTTCATAGGTTCTCTGTTATCGGTCGTAGAGATTCATCTCTTACCTCCCTTTTCAGATCGACGATATACTCTTATATATACCATTACCTCTGCTGATTCTCGTTTCAGTACTGGTTTGGCTTTCTACAAACATGTAGATGAGTGTCCTGGGGTAAGTAAATCTTATTTTCTGTGACACTCTAAGCTATGGTTGGGCACTTTGTTTATAAAGTTCTAAATATATGTATTCAAACATTTATTTGCCTTGACTCAGAATGTTCAACTTTCCTTATTTTTCAGACAGTCAGTTTCATATTTGGGATAATGCATTTGAATTAATCATTTTTTTCTTACCTTCAAAAATTTGACTCTTTTTTTCCCTGTGGGCTGTTAGGCTCGCGGGGGCTGAAAATGCTTCATTTTATTGCGTCATTCTTGGCGCGGACTTTTTTGGCGCAAAAATTCTTTTCCGTTTCCGGCGTCATACGTGTCGCCGGAAGTTGCGTCATTTTTTGGACGTTATTTTGCGCCAAAGATGTCGGCGTTCCGGATGTGGCGTCATTTTGGCGCCAAAAGCATTTAGGCGCCAAATAATGTGGGCGTCTGATTTGGCGCTAAAAAATATGGGCGTCGCTTTTATCTCCACATTATTTAAGTCTCATTTTTTATTGCTTCTGGTTGCTAGAAGCTTGTTCTTGGGCATTCTTTCCCATTCCTGAAACTGTCATTTAAGGAATTTGATCAATTTTGCTTTATATGTTGTTTTTTCTCTTACATATTGCAAGATGTCTCACGTTGCATCTGAGTCAGAAGATACTACAGGAAAATCGCTGTCTAGTGCTGGATCTACCAAAGCTAAGTGTATCTGCTGTAAACTTTTGGTAGCTATTCCTCCGGCTGTTGTTTGTATTGATTGTCATGACAAACTTGTTAAAGCAGATAATATTTCCTTTAGTAATGTACCATTGCCTGTTGCAGTTCCCTCAACATCTAAGGTGCAGAATGTTCCTGATAACATAAGAGATTTTGTTTCTGAATCCATAAAGAAGGCTATGTCTGTTCTCCTTCTAGTAAACATAAACAATCTTTTAAAACTTCTCTCCCTACAGATGAATTTTTAAATGAACATCATCATTCTGATTGTGATGACTCTTCTGGTTCAGAGGTTTCTGTCTCAGAGGTTGATGCTGATAAATCTTCATATTTATTTAAAATGGAATTTATTCGTTCTTTACTTAAAGAAGTACTAATTGCTTTAGAAATAGAGGATTCTGGTCCTCTTGATACTAATTCTAAACGTTTGGATAAGGTATTTAAAGCTCCTGTGGTTATTCCAGAAGTTTTTCCTGTTCCTAATGCTATTTCTGCAGTAATTTCCAAAGAATGGGATAAATTGGGTAATTCATTTACTCCTTCTAAACGTTTCAAGCAATTATATCCTGTGCCGTCTGACAGATTAGAATTTTGGGACAAAATCCCTAAAGTTGATGGGGCTATTTCTACCCTTGCTAAACGTACTACTATTCCTACGTCAGATGGTACTTCGTTTAAGGATCCTTTAGATAGGAAAATTGAATCCTTTCTAAGAAAAGCTTATCTGTGTTCAGGTAATCTTCTTAGACCTGCTATATCTTTGGCTGATGTTGCTGCAGCTTCAACTTTTTGGTTGGAAACTTTAGCGCAACAAGTAACACATCATGATTCTCATGATATTATTATTCTTCTTCAGCATGCTAATAATTTTATCTGTGATGCCATTTTTGATATTATCAGAGTTGATGTCAGGTTTATGTCTCTAGCTATTTTAGCTAGAAGAGCTTTATGGCTTAAAACTTGGAATGCTGATATGGCTTCTAAATCAACTCTACTTTCTATTTCTTTCCAGGGTAACAAATTATTTGGTTCTCAGTTGGATTCTATTATTTCAACTGTTACTGGTGGGAAAGGAACTTTTTTACCACAGGATAAAAAATCTAAAGGTAAAAACAGGGCTAATAATCGTTTTCGTTCCTTTCGTTTCAACAAAGAACAAAAGCCTGATCCTTCATACTCAGGAGCAGTTTCAGTTTGGAAACCATCTCCAGTCTGGAATAAATCCAAGCCAGCTAGAAAGGCAAAGCCTGCTTCTAAGTCCACATGAAGGTGCGGCCCTCATTCCAGCTCAGCTGGTAGGGGGCAGGTTACGTTTTTTCAAGGAAATTTGGATCAATTCTGTTCACAATCTTTGGATTCAGAACATTGTTTCAGAAGGGTACAGAATTGGTTTCCAGATGAGACCTCCTGCAAAGAGATTTTTTCTTTCCCGTGTCCCAGTAAATCCAGTAAAAGCTCAAGCATTTCTGAATTGTGTTTCAGATCTAGAGTTGACTGGAGTAATTATGCCAGTTCCAGTTCCGGAACAGGGGATGGGGTTTTATTCAAATCTCTTCATTGTACCAAAGAAGGAGAATTCCTTCAGACCAGTTCTGGATCTAAAAATATTGAATCGTTATGTAAGGATACCAACGTTCAAGATGGTAACTGTAAGGACTATCTTGCCTTTTGTTCAGCAAGGGAATTATATGTCCACAATAGATTTACAGGATGCATATCTGCATATTCCGATTCATCCAGATCATTATCAGTTCCTGAGATTCTCTTTTCTGGACAAGCATTACCAGTTTGTGGCTCTGCCGTTTGGCCTAGCTACAGCTCCAAGAATTTTTACAAAGGTTCTCGGTGCCCTTCTGTCTGTAATCAGAGAACAGGGTATTGTGGTATTTCCTTATTTGGACGATATCTTGGTACTTGCTCAGTCTTTTCATTTAGCAGAATCTCATACGAATCGACTTGTGTTGTTTCTTCAAGATCATGGTTGGAGGATCAATTTACCAAAAAGTTCTTTGATTCCTCAGACAAAGGTAACCTTTCTGGGTTTCCAGATAGATTCAGTGTCCATGACTCTGTCTTTAACAGACAAGAGACGTCTAAAATTGATTTCAGCTTGTCGAAACCTTCAGTCACAATCATTCCCTTCGGTAGCCTTATGCATGGAAATTCTAGGTCTTATGACTGCTGCATCGGACGCGATCCCCTTTGCTCGTTTTCACATGCGACCTCTTCAGCTCTGTATGCTGAATCAATGGTGCAAGGATTACACAAAGATATCTCAATTAATATCTTTAAAACCGATTGTTCGACACTCTCTAACGTGGTGGACAGATCACCATCGTTTAATTCAGGGGGCTTCTTTTGTGCTTCCGACCTGGACTGTAATTTCAACAGATGCAAGTCTCACAGGTTGGGGAGCTGTGTGGGGATCTCTGACGGCACAAGGAGTTTGGTAATCTCAGGAGGTGAGATTACCGATCAATATTTTAGAACTCCGTGCAATTTTCAGAGCTCTTCAGTTTTGGCCTCTTCTGAAGAGAGAATCGTTCATTTGTTTTCAGACAGACAATGTCACAACTGTGGCATACATCAATCATCAAGGAGGGACTCACAGTCCTCTGGCTATGAAAGAAGTATCTCGAATTTTGGTTTGGGCGGAATCCAGCTCCTGTCTAATCTCTGCGGTTCATATCCCAGGTATAGACAATTGGGAAGCGGATTATCTCAGTCGCCAAACGTTGCATCCGGGCGAATGGTCTCTTCACCCAGAGGTATTTCTTCAGATTGTTCAAATGTGAGAACTTCCAGAAATAGATCTGATGGCGTCTCATCTAAACAAGAAACTTCCCAGGTATCTGTCCAGATCCCGGGATCCTCAGGCGGAGGCAGTGGATGCATTATCACTTCCTTGGAAGTATCATCCTGCCTATATCTTTCCGCCTCTAGTTCTTCTTCCAAGAGTAATCTCCAAGATTCTGAAGGAATGCTCATTTGTTCTGCTGGTAGCTCCGGCATGGTCTCACAGGTTTTGGTATGCGGATCTTGTCCGGATGGCCTCTTGCCAACCGTGGACTCTTCCGTTAAGACCAGACCTTCTGTCGCAAGGTCCTTTTTTCCATCAGGATCTGAAATCCTTAAATTTAAAGGTATGGAGATTGAACGCTTGATTCTTGGTCACAGAGGTTTCTCTGACTCTGTGATTAATACTATGTTACAGGCTCGTAAATCTGTATCTAGAGAGATATATTATAGAGTCTGGAAGACTTATATTTCTTGGTGTCTTTCTGATTATTTTTCTTGGCATTCTTTTAGAATACCGAGAATATTACAGTTTCTTCAGGATGGTTTAGATAAGGGTTTGTCTGCAAGTTCCTTGAAAGGACAAATCTCTGCTCTTTCTGTTCTTTTTCACAGAAAGATTGCTATTCTTCCTGATATTCATTGTTTTGTACAAGCTTTGGTTCGTATAAAGCCTGTCATTAAGTCAATTTCTCCTCCTTGGAGTTTGAATTTGGTTCTGGGGGCTCTTCAAGCTCCTCCATTTGAACCTATGCATTCATTGGACATTAAATTACTTTCTTGGAAAGTTTTGTTCCTTTTGGCCATCTCTTCTGCCAGAAGAGTTTCTGAATTATCTGCTCTTTCTTGTGAGTCTCCTTTTCTGATTTTTCATCAGGATAAGGCGGTGTTGCGAACTTCTTTTGAATTTTTACCTAAAGTTGTGAATTCCAACAACATTAGTAGAGAAATTGTGGTTCCTTCATTATGTCCTAATCCTAAGAATTCTAAGGAGAAATCGTTGCATTCTTTGGATGTTGTTAGAGCTTTGAAATATTATGTTGAAGCTACTAAATCTTTCCGAAAGACTTCTAGTCTATTTGTTATCTTTTCCGGTTCTAGAAAAGGCCAGAAAGCTTCTGCCATTTCTTTGGCATCTTGGTTGAAATCTTTAATTCATCTTGCCTATGTTGAGTCGGGTAAAACTCCGCCTCAGAAAATTACAGCTCATTCTACTAGGTCAGTTTCTACTTCCTGGGCGTTTAGGAATGAAGCTTCGGTTGATCAGATTTGCAAAGCAGCAACTTGGTCCTCTTTGCATACTTTTACTAAATTCTACCATTTTGATGTATTTTCTTCTTCTGAAGCAGTTTTTGGTAGAAAAGTACTTCAGGCAGCGGTTTCAGTTTGAATCTTCTGCTTATGTTTTTCATTAAACTTTATTTTGGGTGTGGATTATTTTCAGCAGGAATTGGCTGTCTTTATTTTGTCCCTCCCTCTCTAGTGACTCTTGTGTGGAAAGATCCACATCTTGGGTAGTCATTATCCCATACGTCACTAGCTCATGGACTCTTGCTAATTACATGAAAGAAAACATAATTTATGTAAGAACTTACCTGATTAATTCATTTCTTTCATATTAGCAAGAGTCCATGAGGCCCGCCCTTTTTTTGTGGTGGTTATGATTTTGTATAAAGCACAATTATTCCAATTCCTTATTTTATATGCTTTCGCACTTTTTTATCACCCCACTTCTTGGCTATTCGTTAAACTGAATTGTGGGTGTGGTGAGGGGTGTATTTATAGGCATTTTGAGGTTTGGGAAACTTTGCCCCTCCTGGTAGGAATGTATATCCCATACGTCACTAGCTCATGGACTCTTGCTAATATGAAAGAAATGAATTTATCAGGTAAGTTCTTACATAAATTATGTTTTTTGACGCATCCTTTTTCCCTGCTCTTATTTTTGGTTCTTAATTCCTTTTCCTACCTTTTCCTTCTTAATATAAGGAGAGTCCACAGCTTCATTCCTTACTGTTGGGAAATACTGAACTTGACCACCAGGAGGAGGCAAAGACACCCCAACCAAAGGCTTAAATACCTCTCCCACTTCCCCCCATCCCCCAGTCATTCTTTGCCTTTCGTCACAGGAGGATGGCAGGGAAGTGTCAGAAGATTGTTCCTCAGGAGGGATATATGCCTTTCGATATGGAACTGGAGTTTTAAGTAGTCTTGTCAGCCTCTCAGTGAGAGCATTGACGAAAGTTAGAGTCTGGAGATGCAGGGAGAGTCTTTCTGCAAACCCACCCAGACTGCCTGCTAACAGCACCTTAAGCAACCAGTGTTGATGAGTTTCACTTCACTCAAGTCTATGTCAGGAGCGATGCTACAAGACTGTCACACTTGAGAGGCTTTGTTTCTGTTCCACAGCACAGATTCTGGTAAGATTTTTTAAATTTTTACTTATGTTAAAATTGTTGAAGACAGGTTCACAGTGTGACTCCTTTCATCATTATAGAATCATAGGTTAATATCTTCTGAGGGAGATTATTGAGCATTGGGGATTAATCAAATATGTTACTTTGATTTTATGCTGTTTTATGTGTGAGATTTATTTTTGGGCTCATAGACTATTGTTATGCGGTAACGGAACATACAGGCTTTTACTTTCACTTTGAACGCTGCGCAGCTTGTAGCTTGGCGCGCTTTGTCTCGTAGCAGGGGCAGTCCTGCCTTGCGCACCACGTGACCGGGTGTGGTCACACTTTCGTTTTCTCTTTCCTGACCGAGCTAGCTGTTGGAGAGGTCGCTTATTCTCTGGTTGCCTGGGTCTAGGAGGTGGTGAGGGCTCCAGTCATTGGGGGCATAAAGGTGCCGTTTTTGTGAGAAATAAAAAGTTAATTTATTTGTATCCTACTAGCTATGGAGGATCCTGATATGCTTGAGGGTACTCCCTCTATTCCTAATAGTAATACCTGTCTATATTGTGAGGAGGCCTTGGTGTGCCCGCCCTCTCAACTATGTTCCGTATGCATCAACAAGGTTATTATGTCTAAGAAGGTTAATCCCTTTAGTACTACTGAGCTGTCCACCTCTGAGGACTCGCCGTCCCGTGAGGTGCATACCCATCAGTCATCTCCATTGTCACATGCAGCTTCCCGTAGCACACCTAATCCTCCGTCTGGAGGGAGCCTTTAACCATCAGACTTTATTGCACAGTTAAAGACGGCGGTTTCTGTGGCCCTTAGTGCTTTACCTCGCCCTGCTAAGCGCAAGCGAAAGGTTAAACATAGCTCTCCGGTCCAGGGGACATCCAGTGATTTACTTGATTTGTCTACCTTTCAAGTATCCCAGGATGGGTCACATTCTGAGTCTTCAGAGGGTGACATTTCTGGATCGGAGTCTGCTACCTCTAGGCCTTCGGCTGCGGAGGGGCCAGCCTGTAGATTTAAAATTGAACACTTACGTTTTATTCTAAAGGAGGTTCTGTCGACATTAGAGGTTCCAGAGGCCAAGTTGCTTGATGAACCTTTAATCCCTAAATTATACAGAGTGTACGAGGACAGGGTAGCGCCGCTAACTTTTCCTATACCTGTAAAAATGGCGAACATTATTAAGAATGAATGGGATAGAATTGGATTAAGGCTATGATTGGGATCAGATCTATGTTCAGATCTTCGGCTCCTTCTTGGAGTCTGAATCTGGTTCTTAAGGTTTTACAACGGGCTCCGTTTACACCTATGCATGAAATTAATATTAAGTTGTTGTCCTGGAAAGTTATTTTTCTACTGGCTATTGCTTCGGCACGCAGAGTATCTGAAATTGCCGCCTTACAATATGAGCTTCCTTATCTGGTGTTCCATTCGGATAAAGCTGTCCTACATACTAAATTAGGGTTTCTCCCTAAAGTCGTGTCAGACCTCAACATCAATGAAGAGATTGTGGTCCCTTCTTTGTGTCCTAATCCTTCTTCTTCGAAGGAACGTTTACTTCATAATTTGGACGTGGTTCATGCCTTGAAGTTTTATCTTCAAGCTACTAAGGATTTTAGACAAACTTCTTCCTTGTTTGTGGCATATTCTGGGAAGCGTAAGGGTCAGAAGGTCTCTTCGACTTCCTTATCTTTTTGGTTGAGGAGTCTTATCCGCTTCGCTTATGAAACAGCGGGACATGGACCTTCGTATTCTACTAGAGCAGTGGCTTCCTCTTGGGCCTTTAAGAACGAGGCCTCTATGGATCAGATTTTTAAGACGGCTGCCTGGTCCTCCTTACACACTTTTTCTAAATTTTACAAGTTTGATGGTTTTTGCTTCAGCTGAAGCAGCCATCGGGAGAGAGGTTTTGCAGGCTGTGGTGCCCTCAGATTAGGGTCCGCCTCTATTTTTGTCCCTACCGTTGGCATTCAGTGTCCTCTAGAGCTTGGTTATAAGTTTCCCAACAGTAAAGAATGAAGCTGTGGACTCTCCTTATATTAAGAAGGAAAACATAAATTATGCTTACCAGATAATTTCATTTCCTTCTGTATAAGGAGAGTCCACGGCTCCCGTCCGTGTTTCTCCAATGGGTGGCCCCCTAAATTATTTTTTTCTTCTGGCACCTTGTTCCTTGTTCCCTTGGCAGAATGACTGGGGGATGGGGGAAGTGGGAGAGGTATTTAAGCTTTTGGCTGGGGTGTCTTTGCCTCCTCCTGGTGGCCAGGTTCAGTATTTACCAACAGTAAGGAATGAAGCTTTGGACTCTTCTTATATAGAAGGAAATGAAATTATCTGGTAAGTATAATTTATGTTTTTTGCTCGGCTATACGTCAGACTAGTTTCTGGTAATTAGAGCTATTGGGGTTTGGGAATCTTTTCCTCCTTTTAGTGGTCAGGAAAGGGAATTCCCAGGAGTAAATGAATTGATCAGGTAACAATAAATGATGTTTTTTTTTTCTTTTCTTTTTATAAATGTATAAATCTTGTTCTCCTGCTCTGCAAATGAGGAGAAATTGCACTGCTTACACACAGAGCGTTCCTTAGCATTTAACACGGTAGGATTTAAGCATAGCAAAAATGTTTTGATAGTTAAAATGTATGAGCTTTAATTAAAGAGACATCATTGAGAAAATTGAAATGCACATCATGGAATTTCAATTTTGATTAGCAACATGTTTGCAAAATGCTTCTAGTAAAAGCTATTACTGTTGCTGTTAAAGGGATATTGCACTGTTAAATTGGTTTCACTTTAATGTGTTTCTGGTGACTTGTTAAATTAGCTGCAGAATATAAAATATATTAGAAATGTAGCCTTCATGTTTATTTTTGCATATTAAACAGCATTTTTTTTTTGATCGGTGAGAATACAGCCAATTTAAATGGACTAAGCTTGCAAAAAAACAGATATCCTTATTGTATCTATTTCTCTATATACACATGCTTCCCTTTCTTATCTCTTTGTCTATAACAGTTTAGTATATGTCACCCACAGCACCCAGTGGGCTGCTGGTGTTCTTGTTTACATAGCCTTTCTTACAATACAAACATTCACATTTTCAGCATAGGTGGTGATTTTAAAAGGCAAAATCAGTTATTTCATAAGAGAAAATAAAGGTGAAGGAGCTATTTGTAATGAATTAAATACACTCCAGCAGTTAAAATGGATGATTGGGAACACATACAAGAGTAGAACATTTTTACAGTACTATGTCCCTTTAAAATGATGGACTTATACTTTAAGTATATTGAATGAAAGCAGTTTTTGTATTGCATATGGAGTTTGTTCTGATTTGTGTGGCAATAGTTTTTCTCTGGGTGATGAATCTGATGTTCCTTTTGTGTATTTCCATATGGAGAAACTCATGGTCACTAATGTCTTTTATAGAGGCTCAGTGTGGGCTTAAAAACCTTTCCTAGCAAAGGGCTATGAGCCAGATAAATGGTGTAAATGGAATTTCCAGTAGATAAAAGATCAATTAAGAATTTAGTTCAGAAATTGTATTGCATTCTGAATCCATTTTCTCTCAGATAATGCATTTTGTTGTACAGTTTGGGATTTTTTTTTTTTAAGACATAGATTATCATAGAGACGTAAATTATCATTACACATAATACTCAGAGAATTTGTCATTACCACTGCTATTCCATAAATCAACAATCCTTTAAAGGGACATTAACATATACATTGGAAATTTATTAACAATTGTATGTTCTGTCTGTGTCATAAAAGAAGCATTTTGGTGGTTTTACTAAAAAGTTGAATATGGTTCAGGAACTATTTTCATTACTTACAGAGAGAGGAAAAAGTAAACAAATGCTTTTATCAGCTATATGACATGCCAGTTATAAAATAATAACCCCATATCCAATTAGTCATCATATAGCAATTTAATAAATGGAAAAGGTAGTTGAGGAGAGCAATAACAGCCAAGTAAATTACTGCCATTCGTGTTTGGGCCTGCCGCGTCTTTATAACTCAGAACTTTATGAGGAAAAAGATTCTGAAAAACAGGGTCTGACCAGCTGTGGCCTTGCTAGATCTTGTAATGTGTTATCAGAAACGTGTCTGAAAAACCAAAACATTATGACAACTCATTTAAAGTGATGTAAATACAATACACATAATATTTAATTAATGGGTGGATAAAAAGAAATGAATGAATCTCCATAACCACAGCTACATACAGTTTATATTCTGTAGTTTACATCAATTTAAAGGGATATGAAACCCAAAAATGTTCTTTTGTGATTCAGACAGCGCATACAATTTAAAAAAAAAAAAGTTTCCAATTTACTTATATTATCAAATTTGCCTTGTTCTTATGATATTCTGTGCTGAAGAGATACCTCGGAAGGCATCTGGATCATTACATGGCGGGAAATAGTGCTGCCATCTAGTGATCTTAGAAATGGATAACATTCTTGCAAAATTGCTGCCATATAGTGCTCCAGAAATAAGCCAACTCCTAAGCATTACATCCCTGCTTTCCAACAAAAGCTACCATTAAAACAAAGAAAAAATGATAATAGAAGTAAATTAGAAAGTTGTTTAACATTGCATTCTCTATCTGAATCATGAAAGAAATGTTTTGGGTTTCATATCTTTAATGCAAAATTATTAAAGGGACATAAAAGTGCAAAAAGGAAAATGCCTCTAATATGTTAGATCATGTTATTATTGCACTACTACTTGTATAGAACTGTGTTTTTAACCTCTGTAAAGGGATTAAACACATAGTTAAATTCAGCTGCAATACACTACTGGGAGCTGGGAGTCGATGAGGAGGGACAAATGTGTGTAGCCACCAATCACCAGCTAGCTCACAGAAGTATTGGATTTGTACATATTCTTTTTCATCAAAGGAAAATAATGTAGTTATCAGGGTCTGCTACACTGCAGAAACGAAACGAGATGGGAAAAAAATGTAATGAGGGGAAAGGAAAGAGACCCTAGAAAAAGGATCGCTTGGAGGGGAGAGGTAGGGAGGGCTGCTACACTACAGCAAAATGTGTGTTTAAAAAACAAAACAAAACTGAAAAAACCCATAATAAACAATAATGTATGTAAACTGGGTACTGGCAGACAGCTGCTGTTTGGGAGGCATCATGGTGGTGGGAGGGTATGGGAGAAATCCTATACTGTAGGGAAAATAAAATAAAAAAGCACTAAAACTTCACATTGGCAGACTGTCAGTCCAGTACCTAAGATGGTGGTGACAAGTGAAGGGTGAGGAAGGGAAGAGAGCTGTTTGAGAGGGATCAGGTAGGGATCAGTGGGTGGGAGGTGTCTGGTGAGAGGGTATTATCTACACTATAGCTAAACTTAAACTTACAAGCTACCTGATTAACTCCTTAAAGGTACACTAAACCCAATTTTTTTATTTCATGATTCAGATAGAGCATGTAATTTTAAGCAACTTTCTAATTTACTCCTATTTTCAAATTTTCTTTGTTTTCTTGCTATCTTTATTTAAAAAGCAGGAATGTGATGCATAGGAGCCGGACCATTTTTGGTTGAAAACCTGAGTTATGCTTGCTTATTGGTGGTTAAATGTAAGCCTCCAATAAGCAAGCACTATCCATGGTGCTGAACCTGAACGTTGTTTTGCAGCAATAAATTTATTTCTTTTACGATATGTCGAGTCCACGGCCCACCCTGTCATTTCTAAGACGGGTATTTACTTAGTTTTGTTACACTTCAGTCACCTCTGCACCTTTGGCTTTTCCTTTCTCTTCCTAACTTTGGTCGAATGACTGGAGTGGGAGGAAAGGGTGGAGCTATATATACAGCTCTGCTGTGGTGCTCTTTGCCACTTCCTGCTGACCAGGAGGCGTAATCCCATAAGTAAGGATGAAATCCGTGGACTCGTCATATCATAAAAGAAATAAATTTATCAGGTAAGCATAAATTTCCTTTTTGTGAAACGCTTTATTTGTCTGAAACATTTGCCGCGCTGACTGCCTCATTTAGCCCACGGCAGAACGCTATTTTGCTGTGAGGTGATCTTGGCCAATAGCGTGCTAGCTATCCGGCATGGCGCCAGCTGGCCCAAACGGCTATTGGCTAAGAGGTGGAAATGTCACCTCACAGCAAAATAGCGTTCTGCCATGGGCTGCCTGAGGATCACGGTGCAGCAAACTCTTCAGACAAATAACGGAACTTTCAGCATAAAGTATTTTATACTTCATGACTGAAAGTCCTCTTTTTTTTTTTTCTCCACAGGTAAATCCTAGCGTTTCACAAACGCTAGGATTTACTATCACTTTAAGGGATTACAGAAGAAGGTACATCACAAGCCATAACATTAGGAAATATAAATATGGGCTTTGATGTAACACAGAACTAGTGGTGCTTTAAAGTAGAGTTTATTATGTTCACACTAAGTATTATACAGAAACACAATGAAATGAGTTGATCCATTACTTTGTTATAATATTTAAATAAAAAATAATAATTGTGCTCTACAAATATAAGGTATAGTTTATTATTTATTTTATGTGTACTCTCCCTTATGTTGTACCAGTTGTAAAGGTAGTTATTCTTTAAAGGGACAGTAAACACCTTGCGATTTGTTTACACAATGTGTAGTTATATGTAATGAAACTACTTTTGCAGTATATTTTGTATTATTTATTTTGTCCTTTTCCAAGTAATTTTAATTTAAATGCCCTTTGCTGTTCTCTCAAGGCTAACCCTGCTACATATATACCTAAATGGCTTTGAATGGTAACGGCAAACCAATGCATTTTATCTTCCTATTTGAATACATAATTGCTCATCTAGAAGGCAGTTCTCTACTTGGACCTTGTGTACTCAATTTCATAGGGCTTGTCATAGCTTGAGAAATGGAGAATTCAATAATTCTTGAATTCTACCGGATTTGTTATACATTAACCCCTTCAGGACAAAGAATTTCAGAGAAAAACGTGTTCAAAGTATCAGAGAATTTTTATCATTATTGCTATCACTCCATTTAAACAGTGTTTTTTGAGTTACCTATCAAAACAAAATATATATTTTAGTAGACAACACCAAGGTATTGATCTAGGACCATTTTGGTATATTTGATGCCACCATTTTGCCGCCAAATGCTGTCATATAACATAATAAAACAATATATATATTTTTAGTAGACAACACAAGGTACTGATCTAGGATGATTTTGGTATATTTAAAGCCACTATTTTGCCGCCAAATGTCATAAAACGTTAACTTTTTTTTTTTTTTTTTTAAACAAACTTTGGATTTATCACTGAAATTATTCACATAACACTTGTGCAGTCATAACACAAATGGTTGTAAAAGCTTCTATGGGATCCCCTTTAGCAGACATTCATGGTATTGCCATTGCTTTTTGTAATTATAAAGCCGCTAATTGCAGCTGGGCACCTCACTTTTAAAATTCCTGACAGTGAAGGGGTTAATTAGCTGGCAAGGGTAAGAGTATTCTTGTATAAAGTGAATACTCTTGTCTACTACATATTCCCTTTCTATCCTACTAGAGTCCGTTCCATTTTTACCTATTTGGAGTAAGGTGGGGTGAGGTGAGGTTGTCACACTGCTGATACGTGGAAGGGTTTAGTCATATGACTGATGGACAAGTTGTTAAAATGTCTTCACTTTTTGTACAGACTACTTGCTTAGTGTGTGTGTGTGTGTGTGTGTATATATAGTGTAAAACAACATTGACATAATAAATACAGCATCTAAAAGAAGACATTGTAAAATGTATTAAATTGTTGATAAAACTTGTTTTCATGCTGCAAAAGAAAAGAAAAGAAAAGAGAAAAATAAACTTTTTTCTTCTTTCCTTGTTTGTGGAGGCATGTTTCCTCATCAGCTAGTGAGCAATATATCCTAAAGTAATGTTAATGCAAACATATATTTCCTGTTTTTTTTTGTCAATTTAAAGAGCTTTAACTCTTTTTTCTCTTGTTAAGTGTATTCAGTCCACGGGTCATCCATTACTTATGGGATATATTCCCTTCCCAACAGGAAGCTGCAAGAGGATCACCCAAAGCAGAGCTGCTATATAGCTCCTCCCCTCACATGTCATATCCAGTCATTCTCTAGCAACTCTCAACATAGATGGAGGTCGCGAGAGGAGAGTGGTGTTTTATACTTAATTATTTCTTCAATCAAAAGTTTGTTATTTTTAAATGGCACCGGAGTGTGCTGTTTTTTTCTCAGGCAGTATTTGGAAGAAGAATCTACCTGTGTTTCCTATGATCTTAGCAGAAGTAACTAAGATCCACTGGCTGTTCTCGCACATTCTGAGGAGTGGGGTAACTTCAGAAAGGGAATAGCGTGCGGGGTCCCCTGCAAATAAGGTATGTGCAGTAAAATATTTTTCTAAGGAATGGAATTGACTAAGAAAATACTGCTGATACCGATGTTATGTAAGTACAGCCTTAAATCCAGTGGAAGTGACTGGTATCAGGCTGATTAATGTATATACAGTAAAGTAATTTTCTAGGAATGGAATTTGACTAAGAAAATGCTGCTATTACTGAAGTAATGTAATAAGTCTTAAATGCAGTAGAAGGACTGGTATCAGGCTTATCAATAGAGATACATACTCTTTAAAAAATAAAAGAATTTTTTTTTTAAAACGGTTGCTGGCATGTTTAATCGTTTTTGTGAGGTACTTTGGTGATAAAATTTATTGGGGCATGAATTTTCCACATGGCTGACTTAACAGTTAACTGAGGCTTCCCACTGTTGTAATATGAGTGGGAGGGGCCTATTTTAGCGCTTTTTTGCACAGTAAAAATTCAGTCTCTGTCTTCCTGTTTCTTCCTGCATGACACAGGACGTCTCTAGAGAACTCGGGACTTCAAAAGTCATTTTGAGGGAGGTAATCAGTCACAGCAGACCTGTGACAGTGTGTTTGACTGTGTTAAAAAAACGTTTTTTTCTATATTATTATCCGTTTTGGGTATTAAGGGGTTAATCATCCATTTGCAAGTGGGTGCAATGCTCTACTAACTTAATACATTTACTGTGAAAATTTGGTTGCTATAACTGATTTGGTTCATTGTTATTTCAACTGTGACAATTTTTTGTGCTTCTTAAAGGCTCAGTAACGTTTTATTTAGTGCTTGTAAATTTATTTCAAAGTGTTTTCCAAGCTTGCTAGTCTCATTGCTAGTCTGTTTAAACATGTCTGACACAGATGAATCTGTTTGTTCATTATGTTTGAAGGCCAGTGTGGAGCCCCATAGAAATATGTGTACTAAATGTATTGATTTCACTTTAAATAATAAAGGTCAGTCTTTATCTATAAAAGAATTATCACCAGACGACGAGGGGGAAGTTATGCCGACTAACTCTCCTCACGTGTCAGTACCTTCGCCTCCCGCTCAGGAGGCGCGTGATATTGTGGCGCCAAGTACTTCAGGGATGCCCATACAAATCACTTTACAAGACATGGCCACTATTATGAATAATACCCTGACAGAAGTATTATCTAAATTGCCAGAATTAAGAGGCAAGCGCGATAGCTCTGGGATAAGGACAGAGCGCGCTGGTGCTGTGAGAGCCATGTCTGATACTGCGTCACAGTTTGCAGAACATGAGGACGGAGAGCTTCATTCTGTGGGTGACGGATCTGATCCAGGGAAACCGGATTCAGAGATTTCTAATTTTAAATTTAAGCTTGAGAACCTCCGTGTATTGCTAGGGGAGGTTTTAGCGGCTCTGAATGACTGTAATACAGTTGCAATTCCAGAGAAATTATGTAGGCTGGATAGATACTATGCGGTGCCGGTGTGTAATGACGTTTTTCCTATACCTAAAAGGCTTGCAGAAATTATTAGCAAGGAGTGGGATAGACCTGGTGTGCCCTTTTCCCCACCTCCTATATTTAGGAAAATGTTTCCAATAGACGCCACTACACGGGACTTATGGCAAACGGTCCCCAAGGTGGAGGGAGCAGTTTCTACTTTAGCTAAGTATACCACTATCCCGGTGGAGGATAGTTGTGTTTTTTCGGATCCAATGGATAAAAAATTAGAAGGTTACCTTAAGAAAATGTTTGTTCAACAAGGTTTTATCTTACAGCCCCTTGCATGCATTGCGCCTGTCACTGCTGCTGCGGCATTCTGGTTTGAGTCTCTAGAAGAGGCCATTCACTCAGCTCCATTGGATGAAATCATGGACAAGCTTAAAGCACTTAAGCTAGCTAATGCATTCGTTTCTGATGCCATTGTACATTTAACTAAACTAACGGCTAAAAACTCCGGATTCGCCATCCAGGCGCGCAGAGCGCTATGGCTTAAATCCTGGTCAGCTGACGTGACTTCTAAATCTAAATTGCTTAATATTCCTTTCAAGGGGCAAACCTTATTCGGGCCCAGCTTGAAAGAAATTATCGCTGACATTACTGGAGGTAAGGGTCATACCCTTCCTCAGGACAGGGCCAAATCAAAGGCCAAACAGTCTAATTTTCGTGCCTTTCGAAACTTCAAGGCAGGAGCAGCATCAACTTCCTCCGCTCCAAAACAGGAAGGAACTGTTGCTCGTTACAGACAGGCCTGGAAAAATAATCAGTCCTGGAACAAGGGCAAGCAGGCCAGAAAACCTACTACTGCCCCTAAGACAGCATGAAGGGATTGCCCCCTATCTGGAAACGGATCTAGTGGGGGGCAGACTTTCTCTCTTCGGCCTCGCGTGGGCAAGAGATGTCCAGGATCCCTGGGCGATGGAGATCATATCCCAGGGATATCTTCTGGACTTCAAAGCTTCTCCTCCACAAGGGAGATTTCATCTTTCAAGGTTATCAGCAAACCAAATAAAGAAAGAGGCATTTCTACGCTGTGTACAAGACCTCCTTATAATGGGGGTGATCCACCCAGTTCCGCGGACGGAACAAGGGCAAGGTTTTTACTCAAATCTGTTCGTGGTTCCCAAGAAAGAGGGAACCTTCAGACCAATCTTGTACCTAAAGATCTTAAACAAATTCCTAAGAGTTCCATCATTCAAAATGGAAACTATTCGAACCATCCTACCCATGATCCAAGAGGGTCAGTACATGACCACAGTGGACTTAAAGGATGCCTACCTTCACATACCGATTCACAAAGATCATTATCGGTACCTGAGATTTGCCTTTCTAGACAGGCATTACCAGTTTGTAGCTCTTCCCTTCGGGTTAGCTACGGCCCCGAGAATCTTTACAAAGGTTCTGGGCTCACTTCTGGCGGTTCTACGACCGCGAGGCATAGAGGTGGCTCCATATCTAGACGACATCCTGATACAGGCATCAAGCTTTCAAATTGCCAAGTCTCATACAGAGATAGTTCTGGCATTTCTGAGGTCGCATGGGTCGAAGGTGAACGTGGAAAAGAGTTCTCTATCACCACTCACAAGAGTCTCCTTCCTAGGGACTGTTATAGATTCGGTAGAGATGAAAATTTACCTGACGGAGTCCAGGTTGTCAAAACTTCTAAATGCTTGCCGTGTCCTTCATTCCATTCCACGCCCGTCAGTGGCTTAGTGTATGGAAGTAATCGGCTTAATGGTAGCGGCAATGGACATAGTGCCATTTGCGCGCCTGCATCTCAGACCGCTGCAATTATGCATGCTAGGTCAGTGGAATGGGGATTACTCAGATTTGTCCCCTCTACTAAATCTGGATCAAGAGACCAGAGATTCTCTTCTCTGGTGGCTTTCTCGGGTCCATCTGTCCAAGGGCATGACCTTTCGCAGGCCAGACTGGACGATTGTAACAACAGATGCCAGCCTTCTAGGTTGGGGCGCAGTCTGGAACTCCCTGAAGGCTCAGGGATCGTGGACTCAGGAGGAGAAACTCCTCCCAATAAATATTCTGGAATTAAGAGCAATATTCAAGGCTCTTCTAGCTTGGCCTCAGCAACACTGTGGTTCATCAGATTTCAGTCGGACAACATCACGACTGTGGCTTACATCAACCATCAAGGGGGAACCAGGAGTTCCCTAGCGATGTTAGAAGTCTCAAAGATAATTCGCTGGGCAGAGTTTCACTCTTGCCACCTGTCAGCGATCCACATCCCAGGCGTGGAGAACTGGGAGGCGGACTTTCTAAGTCGTCAGACCTTTCATCCGGGGGAGTGGGAACTTCATCCGGAGGTGTTCGCTGAACTGATTCGTCGTTGGGGCAAACCAGAACTGGATCTCATGGCATCTCGCCAGAACGCCAAGCTTCCTCGTTACGGATCCAGGTCCAGATACCCGGGAGCGGCGCTGATAGATGCTCTAGCAGCCCCTTGGGTCTTCAACATGGCTTATGTGTTTCCACCATTTCCGCTGCTGCCTCGACTGATTGCCAAGATCAAACAGGAGAGAGCATCAGTGATTCTGATAGCGCCTGCATGGCCACGCAGGACCTGGTATGCAGACCTAGTGGACATGTCGTCCTGTCCACCATGGTCTCTACCTCTGAGGCAGGACCTTCTAATACAAGGTCCTTTCAACCATCCAAATCTAATTTCTCTGAGGCTGACTGCATGGAGATTGAACGCTTGATCCTATCCAAGCGTGGCTTCTCAGAGTCAGTTATTGATACTTTAATACAGGCTCGGAAGCCTGTTACCAGAAAAATCTATCATAAGATATGGTCGTAAATACTTATATTGGTGCAAATCCAAGAGTTACTCATGGAGTAAGGTTAGGATTCCTAGGATATTGTCCTTTCTACAAGAGGGTTTGGAAAAGGGCTTATCTGCTAGTTCGTTGAAGGGACAGATTTCTGCTCTGTCTATTCTTTTGCACAAGCGTATGGCAGAAGTTCCAGACGTCCAGGCTTTTTGTCAGGCTTTGGCTAGGATTAAGCCTGTGTTTAAATCTGTTGCTCCTCCGTGGAGCTTAAACTTGGTTCTTAAAGTTCTTCAGGGTGTTCCGTTTGAACCCCTTCATTCCATTGATATTAAGCTTTTATCTTGGAAAGTTCTGTTTTTGATGGCTATTTCCTCGGCTTGAAGAGTCTCTGAGTTATCTGCTTTACATTGTGATTCTCCTTATCTGGTTTTCCATTCAGACAACATAGTTCTGCGTACTAAACCTGGGTTTTTACCTAAGGTAGTTTCTAACAGGAATATCAATCAAGAGATTGTTGTCCCATCATTGTGCCCTAATCCTTCTTCAAAGAAGGAACGTCTTTTGCATAATCTGGACGTAGTCCGTGCCCTGAAATTCTATTTACAGGCAACTAAAGATTTTCGTCAAACTTCTTCCCTGTTTGTCGTTTATTCTGGACAGAGGAGAGGTCAAAAAGCTTCGGCAACCTCTCTCTCTTTTTGGCTTCGTAGTATAATACGTTTAGCCTATGAGACTGCTGGACAGCAGCCCCCTGAAAGAATTACAGCTCATTCTACTAGAGCTGTGGCTTCCACCTGGGCCTTTAAGAATGAGGCCTCTGTTGAACAGATTTGGTCGTCGCTTCACACCTTTTCAAAATTTTACAAATTTGACACTTTTGCTTCTTCGGAGGCTGTTTTTGGGAGAAAGGTTCTACAGGCAGTGGTTCCTTCCGTTTAAGTTCCTGCCTTGTCCCTCCCTTCATCCGTGTACTTAGCTTTGGTATTGGTATCCCATAAGTAATGGATGACCCGTGGACTGAATACACTTAACAAGAGAAAACATAATTTATGCTTACCTGATAAATTTATTTCTCTTGTAGTGTATTCAGTCCACGGCCCGTCCTGTTTTATTTAAGGCAGATCTAAATTTTAATTAAAACTTCAGTCACCACTGCACCCTATGGTTTCTCCTTTCTTGTCTTGTTTCGGTCGAATGACTGGATATGACATGTGAGGGGAGGAGCTATATAGCAGCTCTGCTTTGGGTGATCCTCTTGCAACTTCCTGTTGGGAAGGGGATATATCCCATAAGTAATGGATGACCCGTGGACTGAATACACTACAAGAGAAATAAATTTATCAGGTAAGCATAAATTATGGGGGTTTTTTTTCCTGCAGGAAAGAATATTAACATAATTAAGTAGTGATCTTTACCTAGCTTGCTAAAAAATATTGTCTCTTTAAAGGGACATTGTACACTAGATTTTTTTTATAAATGCTTTGTAGATGACCCATTTATATAGTAGCCCATATGGTGGGGGGGGAGGGGGTTGTAAAAATGTATAGTGTTGTTTATTTTTTAATAAACAGCTTCAGCTTGCTCCTGTTGTGTAATAGGTCTTTTCATAAGCAGGGTGGGGGGACGTGTCTGCTCTTCCTGCTTTTTCAGCCCATTTAAGTGGGTGCCCCAGCCTTATCTCACCAACAGTGCTAAATTGAGCACTTCTAAGTACGTTTTTTTTAAAGATTTTATACTTGGACTGTGCATATTCTTCTTTATAGTAGTGTAGATTACATGCATTTATATAAAAATTGGTGTACACTGTCCTTTTAAGACTGTGCTTTCATACCAACATAAGACATTCATTTTTGAATCATTATTGTATTATGTAAGCATCATTTGCTGAACCTTGGCAAGTGTTTAATTTCCTGGAGTTGCTCTGGCTTTACACTGCCCAAAAAACAATTTACTCTGGCAGACACCTACTTTTCAGCTTTTATTTCTTATGCCAAATGTAATAAATAATGTAGCATTTAGCAGCCTTAATACATGAAGGCATGGAAACAACACCCCCCATAAAATGTACTTTTTAAACATTGTCAAACACGTTCATGAAGCAGGGAACTTTAAATGAGGTTATATTCATTTTTTTTCTTTTCCTTTTTCTTTACCCCTCTAAGCTAAGTTTCTTGTATGACTGTAAGATCCTAAAGTACATTTTCAAAATCAGATTCCTGCCGCGTGTTCTGCTCTTTTGGTACGATGAGTACATTTTGTCCCAGTGTATTTGTTAGTCAAGAGTATTTGAATTAGGAAGTGATCCTCGTGTCCCTTATCACAGCTTTACCAAGAAAAGCGTTTAAACACTTCAAAGCTGTATGCACGCAGCTATTCAGTAGAGAAAATGCCAACCCCTGGTGTGGCATCACAGTGACCGGCCAGCCTCAAAGTAAGTCCATTAAGGGGCATTCAAACTTAGCATGCAATTACGTGTTATTTAATTCATGTTCTCAGTATAATCAGCATCCTTTCAATCTCCCTTAAAGACACACTGCTAGTTCTTTCTGCAAGCTTATCAATATTCATTGTTAAATCACATGTAATACGCTATCATAATGGCCATTTTGTAGTAATTTTGCCTGTATTCCAAATTCTGTGTGCTCAGTCTTCTGTTGGCTTTATGATTTCTGCCTCTGAAACTGTGGAATATGTTTTGCAGGCTAGAATATTTCTGAAATGCAATTTATTCGGTTTCACCACATATTATTTACATTTACACACATTGCTCACATTATCATTACATACATTTATGTTAAATTATGCAATTAATTTGTGCTTTGGATAGTAGAAAATGTTATAATATTAGAAAGTATTAAACTGCCCCTACCCAGCTACATTATAATGCCTCCTGGATGTGCAGAACACTGTATATGGTTGTTCAAATTCTTTCATTGTTGTTAGTATACTATCTTTATATTTATACAAATGCAACCAGATTTAAAGGGACAGTCTACCATAGAATTGTTTTAAAAGATAGATAATCCCTTTATTACCCATTCCCCAGTTTTGCACAACCAACACAGTTATATTAATATACTTTTTACCTCTGTGATTACCTTGTATCTAGGAACCTTCTTCCAGCCCCCTGATCACATGACTGGGACTGTTTATTATCTAATGTCTTAAATTTAGCATTGTTTTGTGCTAAATCTTAAATAACCCCCTGTGCCTGAACACAGTGTTACCTATATGGCCCACGTGTACTTTCTGTCTCTTTGTGTTGAAAAGAGATTAAAAAGCATGTGATAAGAGGCAGCCCTCAAAGGTTTAGAAATTGGCATATGAGCCTACCTATATTTAGTTTAAACTAAGAATACCAAGAGAAAAAAGCAAATTTGATGATAAAAGTAAATTGGTAAGTTGATTAAAATTAAAAGTCCTATCTGAATAATGAAAGTTTACTAGACTGTCCCTTTAAGATAAGATTGAGAAGTAGCATGAGGTAAATGGCCCTCTGTTTACCATTGTGCCCAGTTGACTTAAATAATTCTTGATGTGTGGGCTTGTTAGTTATGCACCATTTCTAAATGATGTCATGTTTAAAATTCCCATATGATAGAGCCACGATTCTTCTGAACAACAAAGCAATAGTGTTGTTGTTGCATACTTTCATAAAAATTTATCAAGATGTGAAGCCATAATCTCATGTCCAGCAGACCTTGTTTCTTTGTGTGAAAATCTGCACAACTGTAATGTAAATTTGTAAGGAGAAGCCCATGGGTAAATGTTATAGATTCTTTCATTTTTAAATGAAAACCTTAAACTCTCTAATAAAGCTATACAAAGGGATATATTTTAGCACTTATTGTTTTTAATGGACTTGTAAAAGGGACATGAAATGTAACCTTCCTTTACTTTTCCAAAACATTGTACATGGGGATTGGCAAGATCAGAGCACAAGCTCACTTAATTTGTCCCTAATTGGCCACAGCACAAGAGGACAGTTGTCACACTTTTAGGGAACAAAAAATACTGATCTTGATCATTAGCATAAAATTGTGTAATTTTATTATTTCTATATTTATTCTTCATTATCTATATTGACCTGAATCTTAAAAATACCACCTGAGTGGCAACCCTGCAAAGGATACCTGTTTTTCCCCCTTATGTATATAGATCTTTTGTAATTGCTGATATATGCTTTTGTATGTTTTTAAAACGACTAATGTTCCTGTGACGCAATAATACACTGTTCTTATTTGTTAACACATTTACATTATAACAATGAAGGTTCTGAGCAGGATAGGGACAGTGATTTCTACATGCATATGCCACATTTGGTTAAATGCAATGAGCTTAAAAAAAAAAAAAAAAGGATCTCATTGGAGTTAGATATTCTTCATTCACTATTGCCACATATCAAAATTTCCTGGCATTTCCCATGACCAGGAATCGGAGAGACTCTGGGGTGAAATGATAGCAAAGATGTGGTCAGATTTGATTGTACCATGGGGTGGGCAAGGTGATCCCTTGTTTCAGTTGGTGAAACTGACATATTTATAATACATTGAGAGCTGCTGGAGAGACAGACTTTTACTGCAAGCTATATATATATATATATATATATATATATATATATATATATATATATACCTGATAACTTTTGTGTTCTTTATTCCACAAATTTTTCATCAGTCCTTTCAACCCATTAACCTTCTTCCCCAGAACTCTCTCATTACCAAACATATACTTCTTCTTTGTCCATTGCAGAGAAACTGATTGGATGGACCTGCAAATAAGCAATTTCTCATTCTTTCCATTCTTTTCTGTTCAAAATAAGACAACTATATATTCTCCTGACATTTAATCTTTCTACTATGAATATATAAACCACTAATTGGAAATTGTTTTAATCGTCAGATAAAATTTCTTGGTTGATTTAATTTGTTTAGAAGGTGAATTGCTTATCCAGTTACCGTCAGTTCTTCTAAAACTGATATTTAGCTAATTAGTTGTTCTAGGAATATTATAATAGACGGGAGTTTTCAGCTGTTGTAATCAGATATTTTGTTGCTAAGATATTTTGCAATATTCTGACGTTGTTTTGTAGTCACTGATACATTGTGTTTCATAACCTTGCAACTTTATATTGAGAGGTATCTTCAGAAGTGTAAAAATGACACTAGTGTGTGTGTATGTATGTATATATGTGTGTGTGTTTGTATGTATATGTATAGTAGTAGAAAACAAAGTAGTTTTATTTAGTACTAAATAAAACTACTTTGTTTTCTACTGCTAAGACCAGAGATTGCTGTCTCTTGCTTGCTATATCATACCCATATTCGAGCACCCTGGCATATGAATGACTGTTTGTGAGAGTGCACCTTACTCACTTTGTGTGTAATCAATAATTGTTTCCTACATTTTAAATACAATCCATATACTGAGTGTTAAAAATATTAACTTCAGACTAAAACTTTAGATTAACACAACTGTTTGTCCAATTTTTAAGCAGCAGAGCACAGTTTTATAATTAAAGAAAACAAAAACTGTTTGAAAAGAGGTAGAACTAGAAAGAGTTAGGCTATCACTGCTAATAGCTTTCTGTTATTCACTCATTCAGAAACTTTGCATTGAAATGCAAAAATCTCAACATGTCCACATGCATCTGGCTAAGGGGCATATCTATCTATCTCTGCATAGAGCTTGAAGCCCTGTGTTTCTGGTGAGCCTTCAGGCTTATAGCAGTAGGGGTGGGGGGCTGCTCCTTTCAGAAATGCTGTGCCTTGCTGATATCTAAAACATTGTAGATGCAGTTAACCCAGCAGCTAGCTAGCAGTTTTAGCCTTTTTGGCAACCGTAGGGTTAACTTCATCTGCTGTGTATTTGAGACGTTTCTCAGAGAGCAGGAGATTGTGTGGGAGGTTCCATAATGATTACATACCCTAAGCTTCAGACTGCAGACTTCCCTAGGGGAAAATATAAGTAAGTGGCTTTCCCTCCTCTTCACATCTCCTGCATGGGCTCTGCTTTTAGGCTTCTAACTGCTACTGAGATCACAAACAGAAAGTGAAAGTAAAACAGCTATTTTACAAATGTGTGCTAAAAGCAACCACTAGATGGAGCTGATTTGCAAGAAATCCCATACAAATCAATGCAGTACAGCCACTTCTGAGGATATTTTTTTTTAGCAACAAATCGCAAACTGTTGCGGTTATTAAATTGCGGCAATTAATCACGATTTTAAATCGCATATGAGATTAATCTTGCAGCCTTAAAATATATATATATATATATATATATATATATATATATATATATATATATATATATATATATAGAGTGACAAAAGCACCGCTTGATTCTACTGTTTGTCCAGGGGCAAGCGATACCACACAGTCTTTAAAAGTCACAAAAGTCTTTATTTAAACAGGTATTTTACAAAAGGTAAAGCAAGCTCACATAGATAAAATTAAATCCTAGCTCTTTTGAGCTATAGCTTTCACAGAAAACACTAAAACTATCTACAGTTGGTCGGCTAATCCGTAGCCAACTATTTAAACACAAAACAATTGTTACAGACCTTACAATTTTGCTTTGAGACAATTTTCCTCTCTCAGGAAACCATGCAGTTTCCCTCCGCCATTTACCAGTGTGTGCCTCACCCTCTCCCCGCTAGAGGAAATTTTATTAGCAGCCTCTGCTAATCGACACTCTCAGGTGAAAATAATTTGTAGGTTTTATTAAACTCCTAGCCTGGAATCCCAACCTGGTGTGCTGCATATAAAATGTTGAATGGAGCACTGTCCCACCCTACTCTCCAAATGCTCCACACCAGGGACCCAAAATACTATTAGCCATTTGTAATAGCTAATAGTATAGTATATACTATTTGAAATACATTTTTTTTATATAACCTTTCTAAAATGTCTGTATATGTGTGTGTATATGTGTATATGTATATATATATATATATATATATATATATATATACACACTGAGGTGAAATTAAACAAAGTGCCAAAAAAAGCAAAAAAATAAAAATAAATCTGTAATACACTTTTGAGGTAACATAATCTTTTTTTGAGGTGATATAATCTTTTTTTTTTCTCTGAAGTTATTGTGCAATTATTGTGACATTTTGGACCAATATTAGAGCTCCCCTATTTAAAGGGACATTGTACTGTACATTTTTCTCCCTTTTAATGTGTTTCCAATTATCAATTTTACCTGCTGGATAGTATTAAATTACTTACTTATAGCTCCTTTACTTCTATTTTGTCATTTTACCATTTGAAATAGTTGCTTTGGCCTGTTGAAACCACCACCTATACTGAAAAGATGAATATGTTTGTATGCTCTGTAAAAAAATCTATGTAAACAGGAGAAAACGGCTTAGCAAGGGAAATATATTTTTTTATTTGAAAAAGCTGGTTTTTCTTATTAAACTACCAATACCTAACTATCAGACTCTGTCTACATAAAGAGATAACATGAGACGGACTGCATTTTCTGCAGGGCCAGCCCACTTAAATGAGCATATGCTTGAGAAGAATAGGTGATGGTTTTAATGAGCAAAAGCGCATTAAGGAGACACATTTTACAGTATAGTGTCCCTTTAAGCCTTTGAAGGACATACAAGTGGGTGACTGCTACATAATAATTTAAATTGCAACTTGATTTTGTCTTTGCAGCTGCCCATTACGATTGAGATTGTGTGTGTGCTGAATTTATTTTGTTGATTTGCAGCCACTCACTTGAAATGACTAGTTCAATGAGGTATAAATTTGCACAGCGGTGTACACATCAGAGTTGGTTCACAAACACAAGTGTACGCAGTATAAAGTATTATAAATGCATCCAATATTTAATTGTATTAGAGTAGGGCTTACCTGTACATGACTTGGTGATCTTACATAGTTTGACTAAAATTTGATACTAATAAAATTTGATACTAAGGCTAAGACTTTGATACTGTCTGATGGCAAATTTGATCAAATATGGCGCCGGATATCTTTGTGTCAAATCAGACTCTATGGCTGGTGAAGATTGAAAAATTAGAAGCCAGACTAGACGGGGGTAAGTGTATTTATTAAACTGTCTGCATTGTTTAAGGTGTTATTTTTGGCCATGGACAGTGATCAAGTCAACCATATGCAATTTATTTTCGCCTTTACATTATAACAGTTGAAAACGTTGGCTCTCTAAATGTAGTTTTACAAAAAAGTTACATTAAATGCCACTGCAGTTGGATGGACAAGCTAAATATAATTACATTAAACACCTTTTTTTTTTTAGAACTAATAGACTTACCAAGTAGCCATCCCTCTGGCATTTCATTATTTTCAAATCTATTCATATTGACTCAAAATATTGTAACCAGGGAAACCAGCACGAACATTTTTGACTCAAAGTTGGGGATCACATACGATTTGAACATTCAGGGATTGAAAATGCTTTCTATTGCAGAACAATTCTGTGACGGCTAGATCTATCCACCCAGCCGTGACAATGGGAGAATGGGGGCATGAAGGGGTTAATAGCACTTAGCCTCTCATTCCCTTACTCCTTTACCTTTACAAGGACCTAAAGGGACACCAAATTAATCCACAAATCCTGCCTACAGCACCCCAGATTAACGTGCTGCCACCACCAAGAGTTTTCAATAAGGGTGTCTTGGAACCCCAATAACTCACACGATTAACAACTAAGTAACATGACTTTAACCTTAATTCTACAGAGTGTGAATTCAGATATTAGAGCCCAAAGACATAATTAGATTATTATATGTTTAATAACAAAGGAAAAACACAGGTTACACAGTGCCAATTATAAAAACAGAAGACATACAAAAGAACCAGAATAAATGCAAAGATACAGTTCTTTAAAATAAAATGGGACATAAACTAAACACAATACCTACACTTTACGCATATTACCAAGCTTCAATAGGTTTGTGTGATAACCCCCTTAAGATCTTTCCTTATTCTGTCCTAGGCAAGTTCTGAATAATATCCTGTAATACCTTCAATTATGTCTGAGTCTCCCTTTGTCGTGTCAAAACCACAGCCCTTTATGTTAATTTATGATTACCTAAAACACACCTTGCAAGTCCTTAGCTCACAGTACCAAGAGATGACAGGCACCAGGGGGAAGGGGGTCTTTAGATCAGTGCATTCCTTAGCAAATACAGATCTTACAAAAAGAAAGAACAATTCAGATTAACCCTCGCAATGCTGAGACATCATACCACCTCTGCTGGGTAGCTATTCCAGGTATTCTACTCCTCATGCATGTATCATGACATCTTCTCTTTCGTTTGGTAGTCTCAAAGCAATATGTGTGCTGTCTATAGCACCTTATACATTTGGAATGCCAGCAATGTGAAAAAATATAGTTTCCTTGATTGCCATTCCTCTGGTGTTTCAGGGAAACAAACATGGCACACTTAAAGGACCATTAAATACAGTAGAATAATTAACAAGTGCCTAATTAAAAGACAATGTGATAAAACGTACTGTGAATTTTGATTAAGCAGTAGAAAATGTATTTCTCCCAGCCCCCTGTATCATGTGACATCAGCCAATCACAGACTTGTATACTTATACACTGTGAATGTATGCACCTGCTCAGTAGGAGCTAGTGCCTCAGAAAGTGTGTATATAAAATGACTGCATAATTTGATAATGCAAGTAAATTGGAAAGGCTCTTAAAACTTAATTCTCTATCTGAATCATGAAAGTGTGATTTTGACTTTAATGTCCCTTTTAATATTGTGTACATGGCGTCTAATAGGTTGACTAATACCGACCACAACACTGAACACAGATTGGAACAACCTGGGGGCCAAAAAAATGCACAACGGCCAACAATATCAGCATGCCAGGTATAGCCGTTGTTCTGAAAGTAACTGGCTACAAGTAGTTCCGTATCGGATCAAACAGCATCCGAATTGATTGCCTTAAAAGCAGTAATCTCTGCAATATTTCACAGCCAGTTAAAGCTTCAAGGCCACAACGGAGCAAATATAATCTCGGCACCCTTATGTTTTTTTGATGGTTAACCTATTCCCTTTGCTGTAAATCAAACCGCTGTCTATGGTTCCTTCTAAGGTGAAGGGTTGCTGCAACGATAAATAGTAATACGTCCATCGATAAGCACATATCAATCTAACAATTTATTTCCTACTTATATTCATTCTGACTTCCTGGCTATTATTTTCAGTTGTGCTTGATTGTAGAAATGTTTGAAATACACATTCATTATACACCTGTTATATATATATATATATATAAATCTATATATATATATATATATATATATATATATATATATATATATATATATATATATATAAACAGGCTCTTCTGATTTCATTCAGACATCCAGATATGGTTTGCAACAAAGCAGGTGCCAAATACACATTTGCTATCCGGGCAGACTTTTGACGCGACTTTCAGACTACACAGTGTGATAACTTGGAGAACTTAATTGGATTCGGCTTAATGCATGAAAATATGTGAAATCGATCAGATGTGGTTACACATCTTGGCGCAGGAAAAAACATTGGTTTGAATAGGGCGCATACCTTGATAAATCTTAAACCTCAATTACCCGCCTATTGTGATGCACTGACACAGGCGGATTGAGGGTTGATGGCTTGATAAATTGAACCCTAAATATCGCTTTTTTGAATTTAAGAGAACAGGCACTCCTTGCTTGTTAAAATGTGCATGTTTCCTTATAGTTTAGATGCTCTCTCAGATTGTATTGTGTGTATGTTATATTACTTGTAAGGTTTGCTTTCTTTATGCATTTAGACTTTCGTCATTTCTGTGTTTCTTATCTCTGCAAAATTATGCAAAATAATTATTCCCAGTTTTTTTTTTTAATCTTCAGAAGGATTGGGTAGTTCTTCTTATGTTTCAGTTTTAATAAGCCACTTAGGAAGTCAGAAAGACAACAAATACAATTGCTTGATTCTTCTTCTAGAATATTAATGGGCTTTTGATGTTTGTTTATTTTTTTCCCCGTGTTCTAGGCGTAAAATAAAGTCCTCTCTTGCAGGTGATGTCGCTCTTTTCTATGATTTCCCCCAAGGCAGATCATGCTGTGATCTGAGATGTCATCGCAGAAAATGCAGCATGTCTGCAGAAAGTACAGGACACATGCAGGAACTGTTAATGTTTTCACTTTGCAGTGCTGCTCCACATAAGGCAGAGCACTGTTCAAACAGAGCTGTGCTCTGGCTGCACTGTGTGTTTATTTATTGTTGACTCGCTCTAAGGGTTTTTTAAACCCCGCCCCCTAGCCTTTCCCGGTCTGCAAAGCGGTGACTTGTGTTGCTTTCTCATGGTGAAGTTAGGCCAAGAGAAAAAGGAAACAAACTTATTCAAAAGACATTTTAAAAACTTAAACATTTTTATCATGTGTGTGTGTGTGTCCGCAGTCAATTTGCAATTTTCAGTTGCTGAATTATTTTATAAAACTTAAAAAATTGCTTTATTCTTTAGTTAGTCAACACACTGCAATTGAGCTTGATTTTTAATGTAAATGCATAATTTAAAATTGAATTGTATTTAAAAAAGACCTGCAGAAAATGTTTCACTAAAAAAGAATCTCATCGCAGAAAGTGCAGAAAAGTTCTGCCTTTGTGATGATTTCCTTCTAAAATAATATTCATGAATCATTTTTACAAGGCAGTAACTTGTCTTCCTAGCATCACTAATGGTGGTTATATGTTTATTTATTTGTGTCTTCTTATGAGCTTTTTGCTGATTGGTTTTACAGAAGAACAAAGTGTCTAACACACAAATGAGTTAAACACATAGTTAAAGTCACACTTGTAGACACAAGCGCTGCAGCTGGCAAGCTGCATACAAGTGATAATTGGTGGTGCTGTGTGACTATCATTGCCCATTGGCTTACAGACTGTTTTCTACTCGGGCCAGCAATTCTCTGTGGCTCCTGAGCGGTTAATTATATGTTTAAACACTTTGCGGGGTTTAAACACACAGAATAGGAGCATTGATAATGCAAGATTGCATACACTAATAAATTAAAGTATGCTATTTTTTTCACTAGAATGTCCCTTTCAACAATCCTTTTGTCTACTTAAAGTTAAGGGTGTCTTCAATGGTTAGTGTTGGAGAAGTTATATATAGATTGCCTGTGGTATGTATGGATGATGCTTTAGTTAATTATAGACTGTAATACATTATGATGTAATGGATAATGCCATATGAAGAACTATGGATTATGGGTAGTGCCAAGCAAACTGTGTTTATGGTGCATTTCATGTGGGTTATACTAAATATAATTGAATTAATTGGTGTGAGCAAATTTTTGTAAAAGTGAAAGATTTAATAATCCAGGTTTTGACAAATACTGTCTTCTAGGTCAACATAGGGACTATACATTTTAAACTGGTGTCTGATAAGCTTTCCCTAAGGTCTTTATTAATAATGCAAGCAAATGTTTCCCTGTGGTAGATCAGGTCCATAAATTGAAAGTGATTTCCTGCAAGACAGGAGAGAGGAGTAGACATTTATTTTGGAGTTTATACTTGCAATATAAATTTTGAATCTACTTATTTTTTAAACTTGCAAAACTGAGTGAAATATTTGAATTCCAGAAGTAATCTATGAATATCGGCCAATGACACATTATCTGGTCCTTTGTTCTGTGTATAATATATGCGTTTGTCCCGTTTGTATCCAATCTGAGCCTTAATATACATATATATTTATATATTATTATTATTACTACTGTGATGGAACTTTTAGGCTTATGGCATTTGTGTTTGTGTCCGTAACTAGTACCGTGAGTGCAAAATGTAGTTCCGACTTAGTGTTTGCTACACAAAAAAGTAAAGCTTATTGACTATAAAACCCCAGGGTTGACATTTATGTAGAATATAGGAATCAACCACTCATTTTATTTAGGATCCTGGGAATGATTTATTTTACATATATAAAATGTACTACAAAATGAACTGCCCTAAGAACAATCTTAGGAGCCGTAGCTGTTCACTCTCTGGACTTTTCAAGCTCTGATATAACCAGTTATTAAAAAAACAGAGCACGGAAATCCTGTTTTCTCTCTTTGATACTAGAGGAATTTCCAGTAATACAGACATCACTGTCCTTGATCTCTGATCTTTCTAAAATAATAGATGAAAAATCCATCAGTCTACGAATTTCTAGCAAAATGCACATTTAGATAAGCGTGCACACCTGGAATGCTGTAGACAAGCAGGAATTCCCTTAAAGGGGTCAATAAATACTTTGAGGTTGTAATACATTATGTTTAATTATGCGTAATGAATATTCTACAAAATATACTTTCATTATTTTTCCCCTTTTCCTATAATTTAATTTTGAAACTTGGGAGCTTTCCAATTCTTCTTTCAAATTGAAGTGCAGGATACACCTATTCATTGGTTGCACACTCAATATTTAAACAACTAATATAGTTAAAAAATTCTATTGCATAATATTTTCAGGCTTATCTTTTCACATAATTATATCTAGTATTTATTGTTTACTGCCTCTTTAAACTGTCACCTCTGCCCTAGCTGACATATCGGAAGAGACCAGATACGTACAAGGGTCAACAAATCTGTTTAAAATTAAGGAGTCAGACAGTGGTATTTATATTTGGAGAATAATCCAAAAAGTTAGGAGTCAGTGGTAAAATACCAGGAGCCAGAGGCTTCCTGGTTCTGAGGTTTGTTGAGCCAAGCTGCACAAGAGTAACTGAAAATGTAAAACCTTATAAAACATTTAAAGGGATAGGAAAGTCAAATTTAAACTTGCATGATCCAGATAGAGCATGTCATTTTAAGACACTTGTTTAAATTTACTCACATTTGTCTCTTGTGATTGGCTAAATAGATATTTTCAGCTTCTTGTCAGTAGTGCAATGCTGTCCCTTCTGCAATGGATAAAAAGAGAATGAAGAAAATGTGATAATATAATTACATCGGAAAGTTATTTAAAATTGTATGTTCTATCTGAATCATAAAATAAACTTTTGGGGTTTACTATCCCTTTAACTTCCAGTTTACTCTACTATGTATTATTGTCTGTATTCCTGTAAATAAAATCTGAAAAATGCATTTATTAAATTGCCCACAAAAAGTCTTAAATTAAATTTCAGCCCAACCCTACTATTTGCTGCACAGTTGTTTCTTGATATGTGTATGCACTCATTTATGTAAGTCACTAATTGGCCACAGCAGAGGAGATAAGATAAACAACACTTGTAATGCTTTTTAAGAGGTGGCTCCCTAAACTACAAAACAGTGCCAATTTGAAAACACTTTTTTTTCTGTGAATATATTTTGAAATTCAATGATTAATTTCTGAAGACTTATTATTGTAGAAATAAAATTTCGAATCCTCTAATTTATAACCCAGGGGTCTACAAATCTTAAACTTTAGTAGCCAGTAAGAATGTTTTTAAAATAATTAATTACTATTGGTTAACAATTTGTTACAATATTTGTTTTCTCAAAGAATACATATGAACTAAAACTGTGCTCGGCAAATAGAAGGTGTAGAATGAATCCTCTGAGATCTTACATGATAGAGGCTTTAATCTTCTTAAAACCCTTATTTATACGTTTTCCTTCAGGATTCAAAGAGAGTGTACAATTTCAATAAAAAAAAACAACTATTATTATCAAATTATTTAGTTCTCTTGGGGTCCTTTGTTGAAAACAGGTAGGTAGTCTGAGAAGTGTGCACGTCCTGCAGCAGTCTGACACAAATATAGTCCTCTAGGCACGTGCATACTGCATACCTAGTTATATTCAACAAAGGATTTTATAAAAATGAAGTAAATTTGATAATCCAAGTTAATTGGACACTTTTTAAAAACAATTGTATGTTCTTTTTGAAACGCAAAAGAAATGTTTCCCTTTAAAGGACCATTAAGTTCGACATATCAATAATGCATAAAATGTTTCCTTATTGAAAGTGAAACAATATTGCAATACACATTCATTATTTATTTTGCTTCCTTTTGCATTAAAGGACCAGTAAATACAGTAGATTTGCATAAGCAACAAATACATGATAAAGACAATGCAATAGCCCTTAGTGGGCGATTTACCAAGGCCCAAATGCAGCTGTTTCCAGGCTCGCTGGAAACAGGAGTTAAGAAGCAGCAATCCGCCACATCGCATACGTTTGGTTGATTGACATCCCCTGCTAGCGGCCGATTGGCCGCGAATGTGCAGGGGGCGGCATTGCACAAGCATTTCTAGTGAAATGCTTGTGCAATGTGCTATGCTGTCGACATTTAGCGATGTCGGGCGGATATGATCCGCTACAGCAGGTCATGTCCATCCGCACATTGTTAAATCGGCCCCATGTCTGAACTTCAAATGAGTAGTAGATTTTTTTCTAACGAATTTCAGTTATATCTATTTCCACTCCACCTGTGTCATGTGACAGCGATCAGCCAATCACAAATGCATATTCGTATATATTCTGTGAACTCTGGCACATGCTCAGTAGGAACTGGTGACTCAAAAAGTGTTAATATAAAAAGACTGCACATTTTGTTAATGGAAGTAAATTGGAAAATTGTTTAAAATTGCAGCTCTATCTGAATCATGAAAGTATAATTTTAACTTGAGTGTCCCTTTAAAATACATCTGAAATTTGTACTTGTTCCACTTTCTCACAGGGAGACTTGGGTCAATACTATTAGCTAATTGTCTGTGAGCCAGTTTACCCCTCCTCCTCCTTTACTTTATCTGTAGTATTTGCATTTTATTTTAAGTTTTGCATCTACAATCATGATAGGAAAAACATTCTTTGCAATAGATGTGGCTATATTAGTTAGTTTAGTTGTGGATATTATTATGTATATAAATATATATTTATATGTAGCTATTAGATGGAGATTCGAAAGGAATTTAAGTATCTTTGTTTAAATACCTGTTAAATTATTACTAAGTAACTATTTTGAATCAGTGCTAAAGCACCTTAAAGGGACACTGAACCCAATTTTTTTCTTTTGTGATTCAGATAGAGCATGCAATTTTAAGCAACTTTCTAATTTACTCCTATTATCAAATGTTCTTCATTCTCTTGGTATCTTTATTTGAAATGCAAGAATGTAAGTTTAGATGCCGGCCCATTTTTGGTGAACAAACTGTGTTTGTTCTTGCTGATTGGTGGATAAATTCACCCACCAATAAACAAATGCTTTCCATGGTCCTGAACCAAAAAAATAGCTCAGATGCCTTCTTTTTCAAATACAGAAAACAAGAGAATGAAAAAAAAAATAATAATAGGAGTAAATTAGAAAGTTGCTTAAATTTGCATGCTCTATCTGAGTCGAGAAATAAAAAAATTGGGTTCAGTGTCCCTTTAAGGGAATACAGTAGAGCAGGCTACCCCAGTCGCACATGTGCAAATGGGGTTCATGCTATATCTGCGTATTAGTTTGTGATTGGGTTACAAGAGTTCTTTTGTTCTGGGGGTACAGGGAAATCAGTAAAAAAAATAAAAACACAAAATAATATGCTTATTTGACAAAATACAGCTGCATTATTCATTGCAAAATTCTCAGATATGAAGGTACATTATTATGCTGCTTACAATTTGTTTTTACTGTCCCTTTAAGGCTATAAAATAAAATCACCAGGCAGCACCTTCTGCCACCTGTAGTTAGACAGGGGAGGCCAAGCCCATAAAATATCAAATCAGATTAAAAGTCCAGCTACAAGTATTAAAAATGACCTTTATTCCCTTCATTACGGTCAATGTAAAAGCAGATGTTTCAAGCCCTTTAAGGCTATGTACTGTGTTTGACATTTCCGTTGTGCACATCTGCTGACCCTTGAGGTTCTTTACTGCAGGCATACATAAATCGTAATCTTTTGTACTGTTCTCTGATTTGCTGCTGGTCTAAGTGGCTGTGAAAAAAGGCTTCAGTTATACAACAGCTCATTTCACTTTTTCTTCACAAAGAGAGATTTATTTAACAAATTTAAAGGGAAATTAGTGTCCATATTAAAATGTTTATTATTCATAGTTTAAAATGCACATGAATTAAACAATGTCCAATAATTGATACATGAAAAATTAACAATGGCCTCAAAGAGGCTTAATGAGACATTGTACCACAATGTATCTCTCTTTTAAGGGATTCCCAATGATCCCCCACATTTAATGAACATTTCCGTATGTAAGTACTTGTTATAGAAAAGCTATGTAAACCAAAAGGTTTTTTTAAAAAAAAAAAAAAAAAAAAAAAACAAGCTCACATTGGAGGATTAAAAGAGAGGAACTAAAAGGGATTGATGATCAAAAATTTGCTGACATGGAGAGAAATCATGCAAAATCTTTAGAGCTTTATTTGTATTGGTTTACCATTTACATACAAATCTCTGAATAGGAAGACAAACCACTTTTAAGCTAAAAGTTGCCTTTCATAGTACTGACAAGACTTTTTGGATAATCTCGCCAGAACAGAGAGGTTTAGATCATCAATCTAAATAAGTAATGGTCTCACTGTGTATAGAAAGATAACATAAGGATTTTGTGTACACATAGAGTGATAAGATAGCAATGTCTGGTCTCTCTGCAAGGTCACCCCATTTAAATTGGGTTGTGGTTTCAACTAACAAAGATAGCTATTTCATATAATCCTAAAGGAAAAATTTCCCATACATTTTAAACTTTGTCATTGGTATAACAAGTCATTGCAAACGCATTGAGAGTAAACCAATTTACAGTACATTTGCTGAATACTGACCCAGAAACATGGTACACATTGATTGCTTGATCAGTGCAACAGCTCATTTATATATGTCCCCAGCTGACCACAGCAGGGGAGACTTTTTAAGTGTTAAGTTCATAAAATGCTCTAAGACAACACAATAATGCAACATTTGCTTACAAAATGACAGTTCTCAAACATTTATTTTGCAATTCAGTGCTTTATATATTTCATATATTATGTATATATAGATTTTGATGCTTAAATGGAAGCTTACAGCTTCATTCTCAAACCCAAACATATTAATTTATTTCTTATTTTTACCGTTAATGTTGTTACACTGCTGAGTTGTCCTAGACATTCTGTATTAATAAAAGGTCCTTTAAAAATGCGGCTTTGCACTGTAACTCATAACCTACCATTTTCTTAAATATGTTTGCAGAATAATCCATGCCATTAATTAGATTTAACATGCCTATATATTTCATTTTTTTCTTGGCTTCTTGTATATTTTATAAAGCTATTATTGTGTTATATAAAACCTAGCAATACTTTTGTAGCCTCTCCTAATTTGTAGTACACTTACTGCAATTAATCACACTACTTTCTATTACAATTCCCTGGTTTCTGAGAGTACTTAACAGTATTCATCCGACAGTGAATTTTGTGAAGCGTTTGCTTATTTGAATATGCCAAGCTTGGAATTAATACTTCCATTTAGGTGAATCTGAGGAAGTTTGTAGCCGTAATAAAACTATATAATGTGGTTGTAGAAAATGCACTTATTTCATATATCAGTATCTTGTAATAATAACTTAAAAGGGACATTCCAGACAAAATTGGGATCCACATGGATGCATTTCAGTTTTGAATAGAAGCATTTTTAAAATTGTTTTGGCAAAAATGCTTCTAATAAAGATATAGCTTTTTTAAAACAGTATTTAAGTATGCACTGTGCACAAGCATTTTAAACAAAGCACTTTCTTAGAGAGTCTATGGTGCTTGTACCATCTGGCAATGGCTCAATTTAATTGCTGACATGATACAAGTCCCACTGGTACTCTGAGCAACTGCAATATTTAAACCCTACTGAACTGAGAATATCTAGCTATGCCTTACTTACATGTGCAGAGAAATGTAATATTAAAACAGTGAGAACATTTACTAGAATGTGGCAAAATGAAAAATCAAGTGTTACCAAAAAGGCATAACACAATCCAACATATACGTTTCCAATTTCACAAGAGTCCAAAAATTCAACCTGTAGATTTTTTACAATGCAGCTCTTTCCATCTGCCAACCTCTACGAAGTTGGACACAAACTAAACCAAAATTAAAAAGAGAAAAGGCAATTCCTTGTGCATATCAGTCTTATTATGAATATACAATCAAGATCTCTCACAAGATTCTAGGTACTCACAAATTTAGTAGTACTCCATCGTGCTGATAGAGGCCAGCTGAGGTACTTCAGTGCCTCGGCTCGCTGACCCAACGTTGCAAGATACTCTCCACTGTTTCCACATCAATTAGGGCTTGATATTAAAGGTCCCAATCACAGTAGGTGATCTCAGCAGATGATTAGTAGTATTAGTATTAATAGATGATTAGTAGTAGTAGTTAGGCACTTCGAGTGATAGGTGGTAACAAGTTTAAAATTTATTGTACATATAAAAACATCAAAATAAAAACTACTACACGTTTCTCAGCCTTCAGGTCGTTTCATCAGGCATGTCTAACTATCAGTCATGTGCTGATACCACTCTCTATCCAATCAGGCTGACCCATCAAAAGACCCATCAAAATTGCTGTGGCTACTTCTAATACATATCTCAAAGCACTTACAAAAACTTTAGATGAATAATAATGTCAAGATATTTCAAAAGGGCTACATACATACAAACATATTATGCATAAATCACAATTGCAATATTTGGACATATTGCAAAAACGTTTATAAACCTTAATGCCGTTTATAATATTGAATTTCTAATCTATTATGCTTTTCTAAATGTTCAGGTATAACCATTACATGTATTAAAATATTTGATACACAATAATTAGTGACCGATCTACCGCTGGTTATACAACTATTCACCCCACCCACCCGCATTTACAGAAGAATTCCTTCCTCTTACTGTGACGGGAATAAGAGTGTACACGCACCAAAGGATTGAGGAAAAAGAACCTCCCATATTTGTGTCTGCTACCATTTGCATATGTCAAATTTGACAAATGTATAATAGCTTAGTCAAAACTCATTACTGAATCACTCCATACACTTATGAAATTAAAAGTGAACAAACAGAATTTCATCGTGAATTAATATATATAAATAAATAAGCATTATGCTTCAAATGAAATGAGACTATTGGATAAAATACTGCGTTACCTGATCATATTGCGTCATTGTAGAAATGTAGAGAAAAGTGTCTACATTATCACCAAAGTTCCCCCATAAATCAGTGGTCAATGTTAAGTATAGTTGTAAGTCTACTTCAAAAACTTTGATATCTGTATGCACGATTTGCAAGTGAGTAATGGTATAAGATTCTGTGGATACAGGTTTGTATATCACAACGTGAAACAAGCGACATAATGAATTATATTATCGAATAGTGTACATATGTAAATGATGACAATTAAACAATCACTGTGGAGCTCTAAAAGGATTCCATTCTCAATGTTTATCATAGTTAGTGATGGTGAAATGATTTTTGCTAATGACTGTGTCTTAAAAAATGTGAATAAATGCATTCCTATGAGCGATGAATACATAATCATAAGGTGTAAATAAAAATACTAACGTGATAATGTTTGACACTTAAGGCTTATAATATACAACTCTTATCCATGATCCTAAATATTTGTGAAGTAAAATCATAATATAAAGTAATTATAATAAAAACGTGTTATACTATATGTATATATCCAGGAATATATTATAATATAATAACTACAATGACTGTAATAACTAGATAGGGGCAGTTGTAATAAAATACAATTTATAGGGGGAGAACTATATACCATAAAGGTATCTGTAAAACAGACTATTTCAGAAAATGCTGCTAAATCTACCACGTCATTGAGCCCAGCGGGAAATAATGTCTTGAGTTTGTGTATCCAAAATGTCTCCCTCTGTCTCAGTCTGCTCACCCTATTGTGTCCTATTGATGCAGGAATAATTTGTAGAGGGGTTATGCTCATTTTACATTCTAATTTCCCATGGTGCAAAAATGTTTCTATCCAAAGATTTAATTCTTTGTGCATTTACATTTTGACTGGAATGTCCCTTTAAGGGAGCACTATATTAAAAATTGAACTTGTATCATGTACAGGAGGAGTGGAAATAGACATAACTGAAATTTGTCAGAAAAAAAGCCTGTGTCAAATTTGATAATGGAAGTAAACTGTAAAGTTTTTTTTTTTTAAATTTTTTGTTGCGAAGGTACGTCTTTGATGACACAAGTTCGTCATTTCCGGTGTCTTAGTTGACGCCAGGTTTCCTTGCACGAGGTTGCGTCTGTTATGACGCAAGGGCGTCATTTCCTAATGTTGGCGGCAAAAAGTTTTTTGCAACTTCCATTTGCGTCATGCGTCATACTTGGCGCCAAAAAATTGAGTTTGTTTTTCACCCTACTTCCTATATGCCTCTTCTATGCTCAGAGGGCTATGCTGTTTGCATTTTTCTCTTGTAAAGGTGTATCCAGTCCACGGGTTCATCCATTACTTGTGGGATATTCTCCTTCCCAACAGGAAGCTGCAAGAGGACACCCACAGCAGAGCTGTCTATATAGCTCCTTCCCTAACTGCCACCCCTAGTCGTTCTCTTGCAGCTCTCGACAAGAAAGGAAGTATCAAGAGAGATGTGGTGACTTAGTGTAGTTTTTACCTTCAATCAAAAGTTTGTTATTTTCTCCAACATAGGTGTGTCCGGTCCACGGCGTCATCCTTACTTGTGGGATATTCTCTTCCCCAACAGGAAATGGCAAAGAGCCCAGCAAAGCTGGTCACATGATCCCTCCTAGGCTCCGCCTACCCCAGTCATTCTCTTTGCCGTTGTACAGGCAACATCTCCACGGAGATGGCTTAGAGTTTTTTAGTGTTTAACTGTAGTTTTTATTATTCAATCAAGAGTTTGTTATTTTGAAATAGTGCTGGTATGTACTATTTACTCAGAAACAGAAAAGAGATGAAGATTTCTGTTTGTATGAGGAAAATGATTTTAGCAACCGTAACTAAAATCCATGGCTGTTCCACACAGGACTGTTGAGAGCAATTAACTTCAGTTGGGGGAACAGTGTGCAGTCTCTTGCTGCTTGAGGTATGACACATTCTAACAAGACGATGTAATGCTGGAAGCTGTCATTTTCCCTATGGGATCCGGTAAGCCATGTTTATTACGATTGTAAATAAGGGCTTCACAAGGGCTTATTAAGACTTTAGACTTTTCTGGGCTAAATCGATTCATTATTAACACATATTTAGCCTTGAGGAATCATTTTATCTGGGTATTTTGATATAATAATATCGGCAGGCACTGTATTAGACACCTTATTTCTTAGGGGCTTTCCCAAAGCATAAGCAGAGCCTCATTTTCGCGCCGGTGTGGCGCACTTGTTTTTGAGAGGCATGGCATGCAGTCGCATGTGAGAGGAGCTCTGATACTTAGAAAAGACTTTCTGAAGGCGTCATTTGGTATCGTATTCCCCTTTGGGTTTGGTTGGGTCTCAGCAAAGCAGATACCAGGGACTGTAAAGGGGTTAAAGTTTTAAAACGGCTCCGGTTCCGTTATTTTAAGGGTTAAAGCTTCCAAATTTGGTGTGCAATACTTTTAAGGCTTTAAGACACTGTGGTGAAAATTTGGTGAATTTTGAACAATTCCTTCATGTTTTTTCGCAATTGCAGTAATAAAGTGTGTTCAGTTTAAAATTTAAAGTGACAGTAACGGTTTTATTTTAAAACGTTTTTTGTACTTTCTTATCAAGTTTATGCCTGTTTAACATGTCTGAACTACCAGATAGACTGTGTTCTGAATGTGGGGAAGCCAGAATTCCTATTCATTTAAATAAATGTGATTTCTGTGATAATGACAATGATGCCCAAGATGATTCCTCAAGTGAGGGGAGTAAGCATGGTACTGCATCATTCCCTCCTTCGTCTACACGAGTCTTGCCCACTCAGGAGGCCCCTAGTACATCTAGCGCGCCAATACTCCTTACTATGCAACAATTAACGGCTGTAATGGATAATTCTGTCAAAAACATTTTAGCCAAAATGAACCCTTGTCAGCGTAAGCGTGGCTGCTCTGTTTTAGTTACTGAAGAGCATGACGACGCTGATATTAATATCTCTGAAGGGCCCCTAACCCAATCTGAGGGGGCCAGGGAGGTTTTGTCTGAGGGAGAAATTACTGATTCAGGGAACATTTCTCAACAGGCTGAACCTGATGTGATTGCATTTAAATTTAAGTTGGAACATCTCCGCATTTTGCTTAAGGAGGTATTATCCACTCTGGATGATTGTGAAAAGTTGGTCATCCCAGAGAAACTATGTAAAATGGACAAGTTCCTAGAGGTGCCGGGGCTCCCAGAAGCTTTTCCTATACCCAAGCGGGTAGCGGACATTGTTAATAAAGAATGGGAAAGGCCCGGTATTCCTTTCGTCCCTCCCCCCATATTTAAAAAAATTGTTTCCTATGATCGACCCCAGAAAGGACTTATGGCAGACAGTCCCTAAGGTCGAGGGAGCGGTTTCTACTTTAAACAAACGCACCACTATACCCATAGAGGATAGTTGTGCTTTCAAAGATCCTATGGATAAAAAATTAGAAGGTTTGCTTAAAAAGATGTTTGTTCAGCAGGGTTACCTTCTACAACCAATTTCATGCATTGTCCCTGTCACTACAGCCGCATGTTTCTGGTTTGATGAACTGATAAAGGCGCTCGATAGTGATTCTCCTCCTTATGAGGAGATTATGGACAGAATCAATGCTCTCAAATTGGCTAATTCTTTCACCCTAGACGCCACTTTGCAATTGGCTAGGTTAGCGGCTAAGAATTCTGGGTTTGCTATTGTGGCGCGCAGAGCGCTTTGGTTGAAATCTTGGTCGGCTGATGCGTCTTCCAAGAACAAGCTACTAAACATTCCTTTCAAGGGGAAATCGCTGTTTGGCCCTGACTTGAAAGAGATTATCTCTGATATCACTGGGGGTAAGGGCCACGCCCTTCCTCAGGATCGGCCTTTCAAGGCAAAAAATAGACCTAATTTTCGTCCCTTTCGTAAAAACGGACCAGCCCAAAGTGCTACGTCCTCTAAGCAAGAGGGTAATACTTCTCAAGCCAAGCCAGCTTGGAGACCAATGCAAGGCTGGAACAAGGGAAAGCAGGCCAAGAAACCTGCCACTGCTACCAAGACAGCATGAAATATTGGCCCCCGATCCGGGACCGGATCTGGTGGGGGGCAGACTCTCTCTCTTCGCTCAGGCTTGGGCAAGAGATGTTCTGGATCCTTGGGCGCTAGAAATAGTCTCCCAGGGTTATCTTCTGGAATTCAAGGGACTTCCCCCAAGGGGGAGGTTCCACAGGTCTCAGTTGTCTTCAGACCACATAAAAAGACAGGCGTTCTTACATTGTGTAGAAGACCTGTTAAAAATGGGAGTGATTCATCCTGTTCCATTAAGAGAACAAGGGATGGGGTTCTACTCCAATCTGTTCATAGTTCCCAAAAAAGAGGGAACGTTCAGACCAATCTTAGATCTCAAGATCTTAAACAAGTTTCTCAAGGTTCCATCGTTCAAGATGGAAACCATTCGAACTATTCTTCCTTCCATCCAGGAAGGTCAATTCATGACCACGGTGGATTTAAAGGATGCGTATCTACATATTCCTATCCACAAGGAACATCATCGGTTCCTAAGGTTCGCATTCCTGGACAAACATTACCAGTTCGTGGCGCTTCCTTTCGGATTAGCCACTGCTCCAAGGATTTTCACAAAGGTACTAGGGTCCCTTCTAGCGGTGCTAAGACCAAGGGGCATTGCAGTAGTACCTTACCTGGACGACATTCTGATTCAAGCGTCGTCCCTTCCTCAAGCAAAGGCTCACACGGACATCGTCCTGGCCTTTCTCAGATCTCACGGCTGGAAAGTGAACGTGGAAAAGAGTTCTCTATCCCCGTCAACAAGGGTTCCCTTCTTGGGAACAATTATAGACTCCTTAGAAATGAGGATTTTTCTAACAGAGGCCAGAAAAACAAAACTTCTAGACTCTTGTCGGATACTTCATTCCGTTCCTCTTCCTTCCATAGCTCAGTGCATGGAAGTGATCGGGTTGATGGTAGCGGCAATGGACATAGTTCCTTTTGCGCGCATTCATCTAAGACCATTACAACTGTGCATGCTCAGTCAGTGGAATGGGGACTATACAGACTTGTCTCCAAAGATACAAGTAAATCAGAGGACCAGAGACTCACTCCGTTGGTGGCTGTCCCTGGACAACCTGTCACAAGGGATGACATTCCGCAGACCAGAGTGGGTCATTGTCACGACCGACGCCAGTCTGATGGGCTGGGGCGCGGTCTGGGGATCCCTGAAAGCTCAGGGTCTTTGGTCTCGGGAAGAATCTCTTCTACCGATAAATATTCTGGAACTGAGAGCGATATTCAATGCTCTCAAGGCTTGGCCTCAGCTAGCGAGGACCAAGTTCATACGGTTTCAATCAGACAACATGACGACTGTTGCGTACATCAACCATCAGGGGGGAACAAGGAGTTCCCTAGCGATGGAAGAAGTGACCAAAATCATTCTATGGGCGGAGTCTCACTCCTGCCACCTGTCTGCTATCCACATCCCAGGAGTGGAAAATTGGGAAGCGGATTTTCTGAGTCGTCAGACATTGCATCCGGGGGAGTGGGAACTCCATCCGGAAATCTTTGCCCAAGTCACTCAGCTGTGGGGCATTCCAGACATGGATCTAATGGCCTCTCGTCAGAACTTCAAAGTTCCTTGCTACGGGTCCAGATCCAGGGATCCCAAGGCGGCTCTAGTGGATGCACTAGTAGCACCTTGGACCTTCAAACTAGCTTATGTGTTCCCGCCGTTTCCTCTCATCCCCAGGCTGGTAGCCAGGATCAATCAGGAGAGGGCGTCGGTGATCTTGATAGCTCCTGCGTGGCCACGCAGGACTTGGTATGCAGATCTGGTGAATATGTCATCGGCTCCACCTTGGAAGCTACCTTTGAGACGAGACCTTCTTGTTCAGGGTCCGTTCGAACATCCGAATCTGGTTTCACTCCAGCTGACTGCTTGGAGATTGAACGCTTGATTTTATCGAAGCGAGGATTCTCAGATTCTGTTATCGATACTCTTGTTCAGGCCAGAAAGCCTGTAACTAGAAAGATTTACCACAAGATTTGGAAAAAATATATCTGTTGGTGTGAATCTAAAGGATTCCCTTGGGACAAGGTTAAGATTCCTAGGATTCTATCCTTCCTTCAAGAAGGATTGGAAAAAGGATTATCTGCAAGTTCCCTGAAGGGACAGATTTCCGCCTTGTCGGTGTTACTTCACAAAAAGCTGGCAGCTGTGCCAGATATTCAAGCCTTTGTTCAGGCTCTGGTTAGAATCAAGCCTGTTTACAAACCTTTGACTCCTCCTTGGAGTCTCAATTTAGTTCTTTCAGTTCTTCAGGGGGTTCCGTTTGAACCCTTGCATTCCGTTGATATTAAATTATTATCTTGGAAAGTTTTGTTTTTGGTTGCAATTTCTTCTGCTAGAAGAGTTTCAGAATTATCTGCTCTGCAGTGTTCTCCTCCTTATCTGGTGTTCCATGCAGATAAGGTGGTTTTGCGTACTAAACCTGGTTTTCTTCCGAAAGTTGTTTCTAACAAAAACATTAACCAGGAGATTATCGTACCTTCTCTGTGTCCGAAACCAGTTTCAAAGAAGGAACGTTTGTTGCACAATTTGGATGTTGTTCGCGCTCTAAAATTCTATTTAGATGCTACAAAGGATTTTAGACAAACATCTTCCTTGTTTGTTGTTTATTCCGGTAAAAGGAGAGGTCAAAAAGCAACTTCTACCTCTCTCTCTTTTTGGATTAAAAGCATCATCAGATTGGCTTACGAGACTGCCGGACGGCAGCCTCCCGAAAGAATCACAGCTCATTCCACTAGGGCTGTGGCTTCCACATGGGCCTTCAAGAACGAGGCTTCTGTTGATCAGATATGTAGGGCAGCGACTTGGTCTTCACTGCACACTTTTACCAAATTTTACAAGTTTGATACTTTTGCTTCTTCTGAGGCTATTTTTGGGAGAAAGGTTTTGCAAGCCGTGGTGCCTTCCATTTAGGTGACCTGATTTGCTCCCTCCCTTCATCCGTGTCCTAAAGCTTTGGTATTGGTTCCCACAAGTAAGGATGACGCCGTGGACCGGACACACCTATGTTGGAGAAAACAGAATTTATGTTTACCTGATAAATTACTTTCTCCAACGGTGTGTCCGGTCCACGGCCCGCCCTGGTTTTTTTAATCAGGTCTGATATTTTATTTTCTTTAACTACAGTCACCACGGTACCATATGGTTTCTCCTATGCAAATATTCCTCCTTAACGTCGGTCGAATGACTGGGGTAGGCGGAGCCTAGGAGGGATCATGTGACCAGCTTTGCTGGGCTCTTTGCCATTTCCTGTTGGGGAAGAGAATATCCCACAAGTAAGGATGACGCCGTGGACCGGACACACCGTTGGAGAAAGTAATTTATCAGGTAAACATAAATTCTGTTTTTAAACGGTACCGGCGTTGTACTGTTTTTACTCTCAGGCAGAAATTGGAAGAAGACTTCTTCCTGGAGGTTTGATGATCTTAGCGGTTTGTAACTAAGGTCCATTGCTGTTCTCACATATAACTGAAGAGTATGGAAAGAAAACTTCAGTTGGGGGGACCGTCTGCAGATTGCCTGCTTTGAGGTATGTTCTGTATATTTTTTTCTAGAGAGATGATAAGGTCTAGAAAATGCTGACAATGCCTGGTATAAAGGGATAATATTCATGTTAAAACCTATATTAGTGTAAAAACGTTTGCATGATTTATAAATAAAAACGTTTTTTCTCTGAGGGTGATAAATCTTTATTTGGGGCCTAATTTCCACATGGCTTGTTAGATTACTCCTAGGAGTACTTTTTTAAGGCCCTCTGACTTTGAGTGCATGGTGGGAGGGGCCTATTTTCGTTTTCAGTCTGAGACATCCAGCTTCCCTGAAGGAGTCCTCTGGCTTATAGGACCTCTATAGAGGGTTTTGTTCCTGCAAAAATCGTTTTTATGGGCAGGTAGGAGCCACAGCAGGGCTGTGGCAGTGTGTTTGACTGTTTGTTAACAGGTTTTAAGTTTTTCTAATTCGTTTTTGGGCCTGAGGGGTTAATCATTTATTTGCAAGTGGGTGCAATGCTGCTTTAGTCTCTTATACACACTGTAAAAATTTCGTAGAGTTTACTACTTTTTTTCACTGTTTTGCAGTTTATGTGGTAGTTTTTTTCTCTTAAAGGCACAGTACTGTTTTTTATTATTGCTTTTTTCACATTTATTAAAGTGTTTTCCAAGCTTGCTGGTCTCATTACTATTCTGTTAAACATGTCTGACATAGAGGAAACTCCTTGTTCATTATGTTTAGAAGCCATTGTGGAACCCCCTCTTAGAATGTGTACCAAATACACTGACCTTTCTATAAGTTATAAAGACCATATTATGGCTTTTAAAGATTTATCACCTGAGGTTTCTGAGACTGACAAAAGGGAGGTTATGCCATCTAGCTCTCCCCACGTGTCAGAACCTATAACTCCCGCTCAAGGGACGCCAAGTACATCTAGCGCGTCCAATGTGTTTACTTTACAAGACATGGCGGCAGTTATGAATCATACCCTCACTGAGGTATTGTCCAAACTGCCAGGGTTACAAGGAAAGCGAGACAGCTCTGGGGCTAGAACAAATACAGAGCTCTCTGACGCTTTAGTAGCTATTTCTGATAAAAGTAGATTTGCATAATCAACAAATGCACAACGAAAAGACAATGCAATCACATTTAGCCTGAACTTAAAATGAGAAGTATATTTTTTTCTTACAAATTTCAGTTATGTCTATTTCCACTCCTCCTGTATCATGTGACTGCCATCAGCCACTCACAAATGCATATACACCAGTAGGATCTGGTGACTCAACAAGTGTAAATATAAAAAGATTGCATATTTTGCTAATAGAAGCAAATTGGAATTTTTTTTTTTAAATTGCATGCTCTATCTGAGTCATGAAAGTTTAATTTTGACTTGAGTGTCTTAGTGACCAGACCATTTTTCAATTTTCTTACCGTTTGGGTCCAGGGCTATTTTTACATTTCTGCAGTGTTTGTGTTTAGCTGTAATTTTCCTCTTACTCATTTACTGTACCCATGCATATTATATACCGTTTTCTCGCCATTAAATGGAATTTCTAAAGATACCATTATTTTCAGCATATCTTATAATTTACTATAATTTTCTTTTTTTTTAAATAAAATATGATGAAAAAAATCACACTTTTTTTTAACTTTGACCCCCAAAATCTGTTACACATCTGCAACCACCAAAAAAACATCCATGCTAAATAGTTTCTAAATGTTGTCCTGAGTTTAGAAATACCCAATGTTTACATGTTCTTTGCTTTTTTTTTTGCAAGTTATAGGGCAATAAGTACAAGTAGCACATTGCTATTTCCGAACCCCCTTTTTTGTTTTAAATTAGTGATAGTTACATTGTAACACTGATATCTGTCAGGAATCCCTGAATAACCCTTCACATGTATTTATATTGTTTTAGTAGACAACCCAAAGTATTGATCTAGGCCCATTTTGGTATATTTCATGCCACCATTTCACCGCCAAATGCGATCAAATAAAAAAAAATCGTTCACTTTTTCACAAACTTTAGGTTTCTTACTGAAATTATTTACAAACAGTTTGTGCAATTATGGCACAAATGGTTGTAAATGCTTCTCTGGGATCCCCTTTGTTCAGAAATAGCAGACCTATATGGCTTTGGCATTACTTTTTGATAATTAGAAGGCCGCTAAATGCCGCTGCGCACCACACTTGTATTATGCCCAGCAGTGAAGGGGTTAATTAGGTAGCTTGTAGGGAGCTTGAAGGGTTAATTTTAGCTTTAGTGTAAAGACCATCCTCCAACCTGACACATCACACCTCCTGATCCCTCCCTGACCCCCCTCAAACAGCTCTCTTCCCTCCCTTACCTCACAATTGTCACCACCATCTTAAGTACCGGCAGAAAGTCTGTCAGTATAAAAATAAAGGTGTTTTTTTTTTAATAGATTTTATCTGAAGTGTAGGATCCCCCATTACCCCTCAACCTCCCTGATCCCCCTCCAAACAGTTCTTTAAGCCTCGACCTATTGGCCGCCATCTTAGGTACTGGCAGCTGTCTGCAAGTACCCAGTTTACTATAAAATTGCCATTTTTTTAATAAAAAATAAATAGAACCCCCAATTTCTGTAGTGTAGCTGCCCACCCTCAATACCCTCCCCCCCAGATCCCTTTCCCAACATTATCCCCCATCTCACCCTCCTCTCACACCACTTGTTGTGTATTGGTAGGGTGTGCGCACACCCGCACCCCCTGCGTGCTCCTACAAGTCAGATCCCCTGCTGGCCGGAACTTCTCCAGAGATGGGGCCGTTCATCCGCCTCCCTGCAATGGCTCCCACCCACCAATGATCGGCACCATCACTGGCCAATGCAGAGAGGGCCACAGAGTGTCTCTCTCTGCATCGGATGCTTAAAAATGATATTGCAGGATTCTTCAATAACGAGGCATCACTGCAATACCCTAAAATCCAGCGCTTGAAAAACTTGAGGACGACAGTTTTTGTAGGACGTACCCTGTACGTCCTTGGTCCTTAAAGGGGTTAAGCAGCAGCTTCTATTGAGCATGGGCAACATATAATACTTATCAGTTTTAAAGGCTTCGTCATCAAAAAATGGAAGATAGCAAGTGCATTGTCTATAAGGAGACTGATCACACCTGAATTTAAAATGTAAAGCTTTGTTTACAGTACATACAGTATTTGTGTGTGGCTACCCTCTTCCAAGCCACTCTCCTCGTCCTGCAGGTCATTGATTGCCAAAATGTCATTGACAGTTTATCATGAGCAACCCAGCCAAGCGGAAAGCTACAAGCTTAAGATGTTCTATCTGTCATATTTGTTTATATCTATAGATCAAATCCCATAAATATCTTACAACCATAAACTCCAGACCATAAAATACCTTTTATGCGCATTTCTACATGCATTACAAAGGTTGTAAAACCTGCCTTAGACAGCAATGTTTCCGCTTCAATCAGACCTTGAAATGACACAAAAATAAGGCATTAGCTATGTGTCCCATCACTTGCAAAGAGAAAAGGTATTTTATCAAAAAGCTTAGTTTGTTAAAAAAAAAAAAAAATTTTTTATTGAGTACATCTTCTATTGGCTGCACAGACCAAAAGATCCTTTAAAATTGTTTAAAAATCATTTAGTTGCACAGACTATTTTTTTTTTTTAAAGGAATATATAATCTAAGCATATTTTAGTCTAAATATTAATTTGTTTGCTTATTTGCTTTAACATTTTCTGTCTGTAGGGGAGAGGATGTCTTACAGTTCATGCATCACTTGTGCTTATCCCTTTAAGAGAATAACTGCAGCAGCAGATACTAATGGGCTGATTTAGTAAGGGCCAAATGGCCCTGAATGTATCTGTTTCCGCGGAAACAGAAGTTAAGAAGCAGCAGTCTTAAGACTGCTGCTCCTTAACTTGGAGGCGGACAGCAGTCGGCCCGATCTCATACCCCCTGCTAGTGGCCAATTGGCCGCGAATCTGCAGGGGGCGGCATTGCAATGTTAAAAGCTGACAGCGTATGCTGTCGGCATTTAGCGATACAGGGCGGACATGATTCACTATCATGTTTAGGAGAGGCTAAAGAGGTTTCTGCTTCTCAAATTTGCTGACAGCTCTTCCTATCTTCTGCCCCCGTACCAAAACATTTAGGCCTAGATTACAAGTGGAGTGCATAAATATTTGGACTGTTGTGTATTAAAGTGATATTCCAGCCAAAATTGGAAACTACATGGGTGCATTTCGGTATTGAATAGAAACAATTTTGTAATATACATACATTAGCAAAAATGCTTCTAATAAAAGCTATAACTGTTTCAAAAGTGTATTTAAAGGGACAGTCTAATATAAATTAAACTTTCATTATTCAGATGGGACTTTTAATTTCCAATTTACTTTTATCATCAAATTTGCTTTTTTCTCTTGGTATTCTTAGTTTAAACTAAAAATAGGTAAGCTCATATGCTAATTTGTAAGCCTCTTATCACATGCTTAAAATCTCTTTTCAACACAAAGAGACAGAAAGTACACGTGGGCCATATAGATAACACTGTGTTCAGGCACAGGGGGTTATTTAAGATTTAGCACAAAACAATGATAAATTTACAATAGATAATAAACATGGTAGACTGTCCCTTTAAGTAAGCACCGTGCACCAGCATTTTAAACTCAGCACTTGCTCAGAGAACTCAGTAATGACTCAGTTTGTTAATTGCTGACATTATACAAACCCCAGTGATGATCTGAGCAGCTGCAGTA